>NC_041394.2:86404442-86636942 GCF_900747795.2 Erpetoichthys calabaricus
GCTGTGCTTTTCTGAATGTAGAATAAAAGAAAAATAATACCAGCTAATTAAATGAGATCAGTGTTATCAGGTGTTGTCACTAATTAGGAATCTGGTTGGAACAAAAATCTGCAGCCACAGTGTGCCCCCAGGGCCGAGGTTGGGAAACACTGTACTATGGGACACTCAATCGAACTTTGAAAGACTGGTTTTTTTTTAGATAGATTTCATTTGCTTCAGAAATACGCATACAGTATCCTACAGAGGGCTGTGACTGAAGAGTTCATAAATATATTTTAGTAAAGAATAAGCTGTACTTATTTCTGTAGACCCCATCAATTATGGATGATTCAGAATTCCAGCCACCCAAAAGAACTATCAATCCATCCATATTCTAACCCGCTTAAACAATTCAGGCTCCTGTAAGCAAAGGCCTGCCCCCAGCAGCTTTGGTTGGCAAGCCTAGTCCAGCAATACCACCAAAAATGAAACTTAATTGCTTTTATGTTTAGAACACGTGTGAACTGAGTCAAGATTCTGGCTAATAGTTCTTCTACTTATAAATCAGAAAGAAAAATATGTTGTTAGAGAAAAGTTGTATACTGTAATAGCCAAACCTTTCAAGTCCATTTAAGAAATGACAGAATGAAATGCTGATACAAGTCCAAAGTTAACAATTGTTGATAGGCTGGATGGGATCCTAGCATCTGTCAGTTTTATTATGAAATGACTAACATCTAATTTTGATACCCAGGAAATATTTAGTCTCTGTGGAGTTAATATATAAATGGAATAGCATATATTACACAGTATTCGTTTTAACCTGGTAAATTGAGTCTGCAGAAGGAATGCAGTATAGTGCTGAATTTTTTTTTTTTTGCTTGCTTTACTAACTTGCAGCTTATTTCACCACTGTTCGATGAAGGTTTTTTTCCTGCAAATTGTTGGCCATCAGTAATTTCTTTTTGTAAACAAAAAATAACTATATTTTATCTTATGTTTCTGGAATACTTTGAATGTTTTTGTATATTTGCTATACAACAGACAGCAGTGTCTGAGACATTTTATACATTGCAACAACAGCAGACTATTCACACCTTATAACATTCTTCAAGACCTGTTTTTTCAGAAGCCATGGGAAGCAAGGGTTTATTATGGTATCATTAGGAAGAGCTCAGGAAAACATCCTGATTACTACATCAGATCATCTCTAAGCACACACACTTTCACTCTGAGAAAAAATTAGTTACCAAGTTACCACAATAGCCTCAAAATGTGGTGGAAAAGAGGAACATCCTGTTAAACCTCAAATGGCCAATGGGAGATTAGGTGAGCTTCACACACACGGATGCCAGCCAAAAATTAACTTAGGATCCTTCAGCTATGAGAAGGCAATACTTCCCTCTAAGCCAACATTCCACCTTAAGTACAATTTAATATTTTAATTTTTGCAACTGCCATGATTAATCTGCTGTCAGCCTTGATTGATTAATTGGGAGTGATTTTCACTGTTTGGTGAGGGAAAATGACCTATGAATTGCTGCTCCCAGTTTTTAGGAGAAATCCTTGGTGCCAAAGCCAATCCTTTAAATTAGAGTTGACTGACCAGAGTAACATAAACTCTTTCATTATTAGCATGAACAACCCTTGAGGGTGGAACAGTGGTGCAGTGATAGCACTGCTGCTTCTTATTAAGGAGACCAGGGTTGGTGTTCTAGGTCCAACCTTTGCGTAGTTTGCATGTTGTCCCCATGTCTGCGTGGCTTTCCTCTGGGTGCTCCAGCTTCCTCACACAGTCCAAAGACATGCAGGCTAGGTGGACAGCTGATACAAAATTTGCACTTTTGTGGTTGGTGTGTGTGTGTGTGTGTGTGTGTGTGTGTCTATTTGCCCTGCGACTGACACCCTGTCCAGGGTTTGTTCCTGCCTTGTGCCCTATGCTAGCTGGGATAGACTCCAGTGACCCTGTTCTGAACTAAGCAGTTTAGAAAATTATGACAACCCTTGGAACATTAACCCTGGAAGTTGGCTACAGTAAAATATACTCATTTTCATTTTGCCTTTACTACAGCTTCATTAAAATTTAATATTTAAATGCATTTAATTACCTGTATTTCATTGTTCATCATTTCTGTAACTGCAAAGCCTAACAATATCTTTCAGAACATCTAGGTGTTATTTGCAAAATTAGCTTTTGAACAAATTAGACCTGGACTTCTAATACATGCTTCTATCATATTCAGGTCAAACTTCCCTAACATTTGAAAAGTAACATTTATATTTAATTTCTAGACCTCCAGATTCAGGTACCCATATATTATAGAACTTACTCTTGTTTTCCTTATAATGTGTTTTTTTCATAATAATGCCAAATTCTGAGCTGTCTATGACCAACATAACTGCATCATGTCATAAAATTTGTTTATTTGTACAGAATGATTATTCATCTTCCAGCTTTCCTTTAATTAAATTCTGTGCTGCACAGCTTGTCTCCAGGCAGGATTTTCTGCTCACAATAAATGTTAAATTTAATTTTATGTCAGTGTCCTTTTGTTGGTTGCATTTTGATAAGACACTAGGATATTGGATTACAATATAAACTCTGTTGTGTAATAGACCTCATTCAAGACTCAGATATGCACATGAAACCTGCTTTACATTTGTGTTTCTCAAGGAAAATTAATTAAAGATAAAACTTAATAACAATATAAAATGCATCCTCCTCTGTATGTCCATTGTAGGTTTAGAGTTCTAGAACTTAACCCTGTTTATGAATGGCCTTTACACCAGGGTTTCAGTCCTTATTTTACAACATAATACTTATAGTTTCAGGCATTACAATGGCAGTAGGTTTTTACAGAAGCTCTTTCCAATTCAAGTTAGTATATTAAAATTTTAATTTTAAAAAAGTATAGAAAGAGAAGGACTGAGCTTTGGTTATCTAACCTTTAATCTGGCATATCTGAAATAATTCAGGGGCTAAAATAATCTGTCAGACATCCATCCATCCATCCATTATCCAACCCGCTATATCCTAACTACAGGGTCATGGGGGTCTGCTGGAGCCAATCCCAGCTAACACAGGGCGCAAGGCAGGAAGCAAACCCTGGGCAGGGTGCCAACCCACCGCAGATCTGTCAGACATAAACCAAATGAATAATTACTTTTATATTATTTCCTAACAGAAAAAACTGTTCTAATAAAGACAGAAAGAACAATTTCACCATTATGAATGGAAAACTATAGGGAACAACATTCCCACTGTTTTAAAGTGTGGCAGAGGTATTTTTGATAGTTTTAAAAGTTAGAATTTTACTTGGCCATGTAAAAGACAGTCTCCATAAGTCCAATAATAGGGTACACTAAAAGATTTCATAATGAGTCATACAAAGGCAACTGGATCTATTTTGCCTCATTGCTCTAAAATTAGGTGAACTGAAAGGCATTGTTTGAAAGCCTCTATTTCTGTTCACCAGCCACCACTGCTATAGGTATATATTGCTTAAAATGCTTTGTTCTACTATTAAAATATTTTTTTTAATCCACAAAAATGTATACTACTAAAGGAATCTGGAAGTATTATTACATTATTAAATCTGTGCACTGCTGGTTGGTGCTGGTACCTCATTAGCTTAGTGCCTGGCCAGCATTTGTGCAAGTTTATACATTCTCCCCATGTCTGCACGGGGGCTTCCCCAGGTACTCCAGTTTTCCTCCCGCATCCCAGTGATGTTAATGTTATATTAGTTGGTGACTCTAATTTGGCCCATAGAAGTGGTGTGTGGTTGGGGGGGGGGGGGGGGGAGTTGCTAAGTGTTGGTTCTGCCTTCTGTTGGATGCATCTGAGATAATCTCATTCCTCATCTGACCCAGAGCTGGATCATGTGGGTTGAGAATGTTATGTTACCCTAGAAATGTATGAAGTTATAAAAATATACGGTAGGTACACATTGCTTTGTCTAGGTCATTAAACCATCTTATCTGTATAGCATTACTATCTCACAAATTGTGCAGTGTGCTATGCTCTACTAGTAGCGCTATTCATTACTACATCTCACATGGAGTAGCCCATACGATTATCTCTATATTTAGAAGATTACCACCATTTCATTACTTTGGTCAAAGAAAATTAAGCAAGTAAAACCACAATTCCACACTATTCACAAATCCTTTGAATAATTCAGAATGATGTATAATGCAATTTTTGCACACTGTAACAGCATAAACAAAATTCATTCAAGGCAAAGAAAGATGCAAAATAAAAAATGCATAACAGATACACATCAAGGGAAAAACAATGTATTCAAAGTATTCAATAATAAGTTCATATGCAAAGCAAATAATTCATTAAACCAGTCAGGCAAAGTGTCTGCAAAAACTATATACAGTATATCTGAAAAATGTTTCATCTGGCAAAAGTTTTATTTAAATTTTAAAATACAATTAAAAATCAAGATATAAGGGGTTGTTAGAAAGACTAACTAATACAAAGCACATTAATACCATAGGTCATTAAGAAATGCAAATACAAAATATACTGAAACTTAATATACTGAAACTTTCAACAGTTACAGTTTACTAGTATTGTAAGCTCATGGAATTTATAAGATCTAGATATTTAGATGATGCAAAGAAATTACTCTCCACCAAAAAGTAAATAAATGAAGATTTTCACATATTAATGATAAAGTATTTTATTTGGTTGTGTTATACATTTATATGTAGAGAACATGGCCATGTAAGAAAGGCCAAGAGGTATAAACACAAAATTTAGTCATGTTTTGGTTTCACATCTACAATATGCTGTCAGTTTTAATTGGTAATCAGATAAGTATTGTCCTTTTTATTGTTAGTTTTAATTTAGTGAGGATCCTGTCTAACAGAAAATGTATGAAGACAGAATGGTGGCACAGTGGTTAGTCCACCTGTTTCACAGATCCAGAGCTTTGATTTGAAACTGGAAAATCAAGTATTGTCTTTGTGAAGTTTATATAAAGTATTTTATTACTTCTAGGTCTAATTTTCTTCCACATTCCCAAAGCAGTGCATAAGAGGAGAACTGCTGACTCAAAATTGATTGAGTGTGAGTGAATCTTGAGGATGGACTACCCACTCATTCTGAGCTGGTCCTTGCATTGTGAACTGAAAATGCCAGGATAAAATTTAGACCCTTGCAATCATCCCATTTTTAGTTAGGAATTTTATGCAATGTTACAAATTGTATAATTCACTCAAAGTTTCTGAAGTACTTTCCTATGGTCACCAACTCTTAGATTTGTTCATGGAGACAGGCTTTTACTTTCTGGAAATGCCTCTTGGGTATGTTTCCCATAAGCACTTTGACTCTAAGAACTTTGTAAACTCAATGTTAAGGGAATTCTCAAAATCCATTACAACTAAAGTAGCACTTGAACTCCTTTATCATCTACACATTCCCCAACTCACTCATTTATCACCAAAGTGCTTCCTGAACTGGCTGCTTCTTGTGTGAATTGAAGCAACAGACAGCAGTTGCCAGATAGAGCACACTAAACTTGCATTATGACAGTTCTCTGGACATTAAGATTACTAAAATTTATACTAGAGAAGATATATTTTGTATGTGCCGTGCGTTGCCATCAACACCACACTAACCCAATATTCAAACAATACTGGTTAAATCATATGGATACAGCTGATTCTCATGCATATTCCAACCCTCTTGAAGCTTAGTTACATATACCATAAAGGTTTTCTGCATTGAACAAGGTGATTTGTTAAAGCCAATGACCCACAATGACTTTATCTGTGGATCCGTTCAGCATTGTGTCAGAAGGCAAGAAAGGGCATGTATCTAGGTGGATAACTATTATAGGATAGACTGGAATTATCCATTTTCCAGGCCTGAACACAAGTCCTTGACTTAGTAAGCCACTGCCAGACATTTTTAATATCAGTTCAAGAGTTGCAGTTTTTTCCTAACAGGGCCTCTCTTCAGAATGAAGCCTCTACACCTTGTCTGATAACATCACTGATAACAGACCAAGAAACACTCAAGGACAACTCCTAGAGGCACCACCTGGACTTCCAAGTTTGATCAAAGAGCATAATTCAACAAGTGACAACCATGATGGATAGAACTTTGCACAAATTGTCTACCAAAAGGATGGGCTTATGTGTACCCAAGAAACCAATGCCAAGATGTCCTCTCGTGCCTTTAAAAAATCCTTTCATACCCAAAATCATTTCTTCCTCTTTCAGCTCTCTGCTCTCAGCCTGGCCATAACTTTGGCTGTCCACAGCCAGACCCCATAATTAGTAGGGTGAGGTTCTAACAAAGGTTTGAGCAATCCCTACTACTCCAAAGGGTAACCAGTGATGGGTGCCATTAGTCCAAACCTAACTAAGACAGCAAGCGCTCAAGCAAAGAAGGACCTACTTAGAGCCACAGGTTCACCTTGCTAATGACGGGAGCTGACTGATCACCAATCAATCCAGCAAGCATAACTTTGCTTGTAACTGAGGACACTGTGTGTGTAAAAAACTGTAGTACTGCTTACAGCCAGAAGGTGAGACCAAGGCAAAAAAGGAGTTGACCTCCTAAAACAAACAAGGAAAATCACACTGAAGATTTTTTTTTTTGTTTTAGAGAAGGTTGTCCAGGAAAGGAAAAAATCATTACCTAAACCAGAAAATAAGTACACCTGCGTTGATTCCAAGAACTATTAATTATAACCTAATATATAAGGTAAAGCCAGTTAATTTATTATGGTATTGGTGCCACTGTAACTGAAATGTAATAGCCCTGTGAAGAAAAAGTTCTAGCTGTTATACATTTCTTCTTTAATCTAGTAACAAAGTGCAGAGCAGAATTTCATACAGACTCACACAGAAACTCTATGTCCATGTTATCAACATGATTTGAAAGGCCAGAATTCATTAGTTATGTGTCATACACTTATTCATATACTTGCATACGTCCATCTTCAATTATCCTTATGTTATAAATATACTCGTGGATAAGTTCTCCTGCGGATAAGTCAGGTCATGATTTTACAGTAAAATTTCTGGTATTTTATAATGTTGCTCATATAAATCGAATGTGGAAAACTCACGTTATTAGTCCAAAAGATTATGATATTCTAACTCCCACCTGAAAGAATAACCACGGAGCACACTGCCTTTTTTTTCTATGTGGGTGCAGCAATGTGCTGTATTGGCTCGTGCTACTAAACTCTCTCTCTCTCTCTCTCTATTGTGCCTATGTGACCACACAGTAATACCCAAACTATTCCGAAGCAACGTTTGTACTGATTTGTGTTTTCTGTATCTCACACCCTCATACCCCTTTATCATAAGAGCATCCCTTATCTACGACAAGAGCGTTCGATCAGAAGAAAATATGAAGCTGATTTTGAATTAAACATCGTTAAAGTAGCAAAAATAATTGGTAACTGCGCTGCTGCAACAAAATTTGATGTGTCTGAGGAACTGATGCGAGACTGGAGGAGGCAAGAAGATGTAAAAAAAAAAATTAAGTGTTGCATTTTTGAATGGCCGTACAAGTCGGGGTCTGATTTCATGATTGATTTTTGGGGTTTCAAAACCCAAGGTATAAGTGAGTATATACAGTATATTGTTTATCTCAACAAGTGTATTTGGGTTATTTGTGAAAATAAGTCTTTTGCCATGACCAGAACACAACAGAGAAAGTGAAAGTGTTTAATGTACATTGTCATCAATTTATGTACCTTGTTCATAAATGTTAACAAATCATGTCATATTTCTGATATCCCACATGGAAAGTGAAACAGAAATCCCTCATTCAACCTATATTTATTTGGTATACCTTGGAGAGTGTCTTGTTAATTGTTTAATTAGGTGTAGCTGATTGTTAATTAACTGAGTGATCATTTCCAACTCTACACTATAGGTGATAGAAGGTATCCCTTCGTACATGCCTGTGGTCACCTGTAACTAACTCTCAGGCAGCAGCCAGGGATCAACATACCACTGCACATTCATAAACCCCCCTGTATAGTGGGACCCAAGGTATAGATATAGCTATATGGAAAATGTGCTTCCACTGTCTTCATAAATCAGTGAGTGGGATCAGACTTCTCCTCATGCTGTGATAGATGTATTTGCTTATAAGGCATGATGGGGATATGCCATATTTCCTTATGTTTGGGCAGGTAGTTTACACCATGCTGCTGTGGATGCTAGGCTGACCATCATCATTACAGTTTATACATAGTTGTTTTGCTTTGTTCAGTGGTTTCTTATACTTATACTTAAGTTATTCTTTATACTGTAGATTCAAATACACAGAATTCATTTGCTTCACTTAAAGACTCTGGAAAAACTACAGATTATATCAATCAAATAAGGAGGAGAGGTGAGTTGGTGTGGTAGAAGTTTGCACAATCATCTTTGACAGTGGGCATCCTAATGAGTGTGGCTTTAGGTGTAAACATATCTAAAACATCTTCAATCGTAACTAGTAACATAGTCACAATAATAGTTTAATTACCTTAAAATTTACTTTGCCTTGCCTGATCTATTAAACTCTGCAGAGAATACTTTCTTACAAAATATGCAAATCTATGTAAATTTTCTTGGAAAAGATAAAAATTCTGAATATTTTTCTCAAATTATTTAAATTACTTTGTCTTTGTGAGGATTTACTTTAGTTTTTGGATTGCAAGTGCACATAGTTCTGTTCCTTAATGTGTCATCAATATACACAATAAAAGGTTATGGCACTGCTGAGGAAAGGTGAAAAAGAAATGTCAGGTTAGAACCAGAGAAACACACTAAATAACTAGGATTTGCATTTTAGATTTATTTATTTGGCTGACGCCTTTATCCAAAGTGACTTACAACTTTTTGAGATACAGTTGGTTATGCTTTTTTCTTATTCCAGTTTGAGCACAGGCAGGTCAAGTGACTTGCTCGCGGTCACACAGTGTCAGTGGCAGATATTTAAACCCACTACCTCAGGGTCTGAAGTCCAACAGTTTAACCACTGTGCCACACTGACTGGATTAGACAGCATCACTGCTGGACCCACTTTACAATGAAAAGGGGCAGGACAAAGAAGGCTGATATCCACAAACTAGTGGTAGATCCTGTCATTGTAAGTGAATATCTACAGGAAAAATATTTTAGAGCACTACAGAAAGTAAATAGTGCCCTTGGATGAAAACCACCCAACTAATATATTTCTGCTAAAAACAGAGAGCAGATATACATGTTAAACGTGTCTGATTCTAATAGACAGAACAAGGCCATAGAAAAGTTGACAAGAGTCCATTGAAAACATTCTATAGCAATATTTTCCTGAGGCAAGTGAGACCCCGCTGCCTAACAGACAGTTGTTGATCAGAGTCTCAGGATCTCATAGGCAATTAAGGACGTAGGATTACAGGTACACCAGCCTGATTTTTCTATAACCATTCCTTACTGTAGAAGTAATTCTAGAGGTTGGCTCAGATATGAGCCAGGAATGGATAAGTCGCCTCAGTACAGAAAAGGAATAAACCTGAAGAGGGCCAAAGAACCAAAAGACCTTTGGTCGATTAAGCTGTGAGCAGTGTGAGCTTGCAGAAAAAAAGTGAAGAGAAGAAATGTATTTGGCAGTTGAATAGTAGACAAATCACTCCACAGGACAGGGAAGGACTCCAGGATTTAACTATACAGACCTACAAATGGCAAAAAATGTGTTCATGTTGTATTTTTGTTTCTCCATCTGCTAATCTTCTCATCTTGTTTTCTTAATTAAAGTCTTTAATCCTGCATATTCAGTTAGTCCTACAATTATTTTATTATTCTCCAAGTACAACAAAGAGGTATTGGTGTAGAACATTTTATTTAATTCCACTTTGTAAAATACAACGCTCCCAGCTTACTAAACATAATATACAGACTGTATGAAACTTTTTCAGTTGGAGTTGAATTAAAAGATGCACAATAAACTACTATTATTCTCAATATGCCAAATCACGTACTATATTATAGAAGACTAATTGGTGGATTTTTATTCCACTATAGAGTTGTAGGGAGTCTGAGCCTATCAAGACAGGCACGGGGTTCAAGGTAAACCAGTACTTGACAAATTGTCAATCAACTTCATGGCAAACTTACATATACTGGACCAATTTAGCAATTATCTGAAATTATTAATATTGCCACATATTACATTTTTAAACAGCACAAAAATCCTCTCACATGTACACTGTAACTTCATATTGCATTACATCAGGAACACTGTCAATGTAAAATTAAGAAACAAATTCAATGACTCCAGCAGATGTTTACATGTTTTCCTGAGATGGATAGATAGATAGATAGATAGATAGATAGATAGATAGATAGATAGATAGATAGATAGATAGATAGATAGATAGATAGATAGATAGATAGATAGATAGATAGATAGATAGATAGATAGATAGATAGATAGATAGATAGATAGATAGATATGTCCTATTTTTAACAATCATCATCTAGTAGATACTCACTCTAGCAATAGGTGTCAGGCATTGAGAGAATATATATGTTAAAAATTAGAGAAAGCTATGCTTAAAGATTGAAATGGGATTAACAATACAATAAGGATTACTGGACATATTACAGAATATTCAATGTACAGTAGATGATATAGTTACATCCATAGTCCATTAAGGGACAAGTGAGTAGAAGTGCATTTTTAATAGTATAATGGTGCTAGAGTGATATTAGACATTTCAAAAGCTGTACATTTACATGAAAGAAAATCAGGAATGGGGAATACAACGCAACTGAAGTTCTCTATAAGACACAGTAAAAAACCTTGTCTTCCAGAGGGTGGGGAGGCTAGTTTATAGCAATTGTAACCTTGTGGAGAAATTTCATTCATAGAAGATAATCATCATATTGATACCAGGAATCACATAAGCAAAGGAAGTCAGTGCTGAGATCACTGCTAAAATCATTAAAAGGATGTGATTAATTTGTTAGTGACTGATGGCTCAGTGAGATGAATTCAAAGGGTCTGACTGCCTGGAAATAAAATGACATTTTTCATGTGGACAAAAGGTTGTTGGTATCCAATTTGTCCTTGTTGACTGTGCACTGAGACTGAATACAACTGATAGCTATAACAAACCGACAAGGTCTTGAAAGGGCATAGTTGTATTTGTGAATGGCAAATGTATTAAGTATTTCACAGACCACTTCTGGAATCAGTGGAAGGTGTTTCTAACCATACAACATTTGAGTGTATGGAGATATGTTAATAAAAAAAGATGAATTGACTAATCCAAAGAGTCTAAAAGAATGAGACAGTATTTGAACCACTACTCCACAGAGTGAGTAAATGTAGTCTAGGTGCAAATGAATACAGATTTAATTGGGAGTGTAAACTGCCAGATGTGCTAAGATAGTGTACAAAATCTGAAATTAACAAAAAAGAGGAGCAGTCAAAACTCATAGACAAGCAGAGAGATGAGGTAAAATAGCAAATGAATGAAGCAACACCTAACTGGATAACAGAATGCAAAATTCTGTGGCTGCATTTAACCCCCTACCTCTACCTTGGCCAAATAAAAATTTCTTAGTTGAGGATGTGAAAAACTGTTAATTGGAACACTTGGTATTCATGGTAGTCCTGGCATCTGCTGCTATTTTATTAACTATACTATAGTTTTTCTCAGAGATTTTGTACAAGGATGCAAATAATGGGAGCATAAAATATGAAATTTGCTCTTACACTTGACAAGACTACTAACACTACTAACACTACTATTTCTACTAACAGCATGAGTAGCCCCAGTTTGCACTGTACTTATATAAAAAAGACTGTTTCAACGAGGCAACTATAGTGGAACTGTGTATTGTTACAGTATAATAAAATCAAATCATAAACGAGTACACATTGATCATCATTGTGACACAATCGGCTGCATACACAAATAGCCAGGGATTCAGTTCTGCAACATTGTTGGCTAGAGTTGATCTTATTTGGTGACCTAGCATGGAGCCTATCCCAGCAGCTTTGGATGCAAGGCAGAAAAAATTCCTGGACAGGGTGCTATCCTATCAATTAAATCATGAACAGGAGACATCAATTCAGAAAAACCACGATGTGCCAAACGCACGTGTCATTCTCATTTTGACTGGATTAGAGTAATGCCAAGTATACAAGCACAAATTTTACTCTGCAAATACAGACACCAAATGGCAATAATGGACCCAGCCTTGCAGTACTTACCACAATATATAACTTAGTACATAGTGATAAACATTCCCAAAATCCCCATGGCACATGTAAGCATAGCAAATTCTCATAATCCCACAAATATTTGTAAAAGGACCCTTTTTCAATCTTTCCTTCAAACACCCCAGGACAGGCTTTCTCAAATAGGTTCTTTTTTAAAAAATATGGAGCAACAACCCAGTTTGCCAATTCCAAAGCACTGGCTTTGTCTTGCACATAACATCAAAGTGTCATGAAAGTCAAAACTCATGCATAATGTTTTTAGCATATTTTCAGATTTCATCCACCCCTGCAGTCTTGCTACTACAAAATGTTTTAAATGGATACTGGAATCACCTCAGCCACAGAGATGGACCCAATTTCAGCCAATTCTTCACTGTTGTCTCTTCTAAAGACAGCATATACAACAGGTTTAGAAGCTCATCAAAGTGCTCTGTGTACCCTTGCTGGGAACAGCTTGAACATGTCAACTATGTCATCTGAGTAATCAAATGGTTTGTCAGAAAGGGCATCTTAAAGTCATTTTAAACAGTCTCAACAAACTCAAAGGCATGAGTCTTCACTTCAGCTACTGATGCAGCTTCTGTCTTCCTGAACTACTGATTACATCTCAGTCAAATATGGAGATTCCCCGAGAACTACGAAAAGATTGCTTTCTTCAGCTTGGTAGCTTCCCTTACTTTTAATATCACAATCCCCTCCACAATGGCAAAGGTTTTAGAAATTCCACTGAAAAATATTTTTTTCTGTTGAAGTACAACACTATTCCCATAGTCCCTAACAGCTATCTCTTAGATTTCATCTTCCATGACCAACAATTTTCTTTATTACAAGTTCTTTACAAACTTTGACTTTTTCATAGCATTAGTGTATATATGGTGCTGTGGTTAGAGCTGCTACCTCATGAATCCAGAATGCAGCCCACGCCTGAGTGCTGTTAACATGAAGTTTGCATGTTCTCTCCAATTATGCATAGGTTTTCCTATGGATACTCTAGTTTATTTCCCACACCCATAACTTTGTTCATATTACGTTAATCAGCAATTTCCAACTGGCACTGTACAAATTTGAATGTGTTCATATGCACGCATGCATGAGTGGAACCTACAGTGAACAGATACTCTGTCAAAGGCCATTTCTTGCTTTGTGACCAGTGTGTCAATATAAGTTCTGCTTCCTGCTGAATTGTATTAAGGGGGTTTGAAAATGTTTTGTTTATGTTATTTCTTATGTTTTATATATAATTATGGATTCCCTTAACATTCAGCTTCACATGTTTTTAAAAATGTATATGGTATAGTACTGTGAATACTGTAAACTTTACACCAGAATCTCTTTATGGCCCTAACATGACTTTTGAATGTTTGGTGGATAAAGATACTGAAGTAGGCTATAGCAAACTAATCTTCTTACAAATAAGGGCCCCCAGTTGTCTTTGCTCTCACACATAATATATGAAAGGAACAACATTCAGCAATGGTACTTGACAATCTCTAAACATTTTACCTCTAAGCAATGTAGTACCTAATATATTTTAAACTGAAAAAATGTGGGTTTCTGAAAATATAGAAATATGAAAAACCTTTTTTTTCCACAGCTCTTTTTCAGATTAGCATTTCTAAGTCAAAAGTTCGGAGGCATAGGCTTGATTCCTAGGTTGGTCACTGTCTGCACAAAACTGGCATGTTCCCATCTGGTTTACTTGGTTCACCTCTGGAGTCTTACATATGGTCTACCACACTACTGGGTAACGTATTCCATGTGTCTGTGGTTCTCTGAAAAAAGAATAATTATTGTGCGAAAATTTACCCTTAACAAGTTTCCATCTGTGTCCCCATGTTCTTGATTAACTAAATTTCAAGTAACAGTCTTGATCCCCTATACTATTTCCCTTCATAATTTGAAGCACTTCAATAATGCATCCTTTTAAAGTTCCATTGCTTAAACTTAAAAGGCTCATCTCCTTTAATCTTTCCTCATATCTCATCCCCTATAGCCCTGGAATTAGCCTAATAACTCCTTTTTGGACTTTTTCTAGTGCTGCTATGTGCTTTTTATAGCTTGGAGACAAAAACTGCACACAGTACTCCACGGGATAGGCCACTGAGGTTTAAACCTTAAGAATAACTTCCTTGGACTTGTAATCTACACATCACGCTATATAACATAACATTCTGTTAGCCTTCTTAATGACTTTTGAATACTGTCTAACAGTTAATAGTGTCAATTCCATTTCAAGCCCTAAATCCTTCTCATAAGGTGTAATTTCAATTTTCAGACCTCCCATTGTGTATGAAAGCAAATCAAGGGTGTTTATTGATTTAACAAAACAAATTTATGTTTAAATTATAGTATTCTCAAAACCAGTCTCAAAACAGTCACCTTTCTGACTATGATCATTGTATACTTTCTTCAACCAAATTTTTTTTTGTTTTTTTTGGTCTGAAGTCTCAGACACTCTTTATGAAGCTTCAGAGCTCAAATATATTCTTTTAAATTGTGACATTTAAGATAGCAAGGTTACAAATGTCATCAGCATCAATATCTCACTTAACCACATTATTTCTTCATGAATATTTCAAAATCAGTGATCCATAGAACCAATAGGACACATCATTTCTTAATTGCATTGCATCCAACACCCTGTATGTACAACATCATGGACAACTTTGAAAATGTCATTCTTCCTTGGTCACAGTTTTAAGGCAAAATATGTTACAAGTGTAAAAGTGTATTATTGTCCTTTGAAACATTATGAATGCAGTCAAAAATAATTAGCAGCACAGACAAAATGTTCTTGAAAAATGTACAACACCTTTAATTTAAACTTTGTGCAATTAGTTACAAATAACCAGGATAACTTCCAAATTCAAAAGCTATATGTGTTATATTTACTAGAGACTAACTTACCCAATACATTGATGGAGAGTGGAGGTGTGTACATCATTGTGCCTTGCAATGGCATATACACCTGTCAACATACTTTTGGCACTGGATTCTTGTGATTCTTGTAACAAAAAATATGCCTTTTGCATGACATTCCTTTCCATTTTTCTAAAATGAGCACTTGTGCAGTAACATTAATTATATTTGTAACTAAAGTTCATCTAATAATCCTATTAGACCATTTTTTATGAGCCATTAGCATCTGGCTTTTTTATAAATCACTGGTGAATCCCAAACTTGCATTACCTTAGAATAAGACACTTAACATCTACAGACTGACAAGTGCATTTATTACATTATTTTTTATATCTTTATATATAATCTTCATTTGGATCTTGATCTTTGTTTGTCCGCGAATTCCACGCATGCGTAGACCACCTTCCAGTTTAGTACGTTGTTGTTACTCACGGATGTCAACAATGTGCCAGAATAACGAAAGGGGTGGTGGACAGTGTTACGCTGGTTAGCTCCTGAGGCCGGGTTAGAGAATGAGATTGCCGAAGATAAAAGGTACGTGCCTACGTAACATATGAATGAAAGAAAGACAGTGGGTAAAATGAATGACAACGTAACAGCACGTTCCGGAAATTATTAATATTACGTTGTAGCCGGTGAGTGCTACGCGTCTCACAGTTGTACCCTGGATTGCTCACATGTCAGTGAAGTGATCCTATTTATGCTTTAAAGATCCTGTATTCCTATGGGTCCCCCTATTATAACCATTTCTCCGTGTATATTGCCTTACTCTTTGGATTGCCACAAAGCAACTTGCGAGATTGGAGAAAGGTTGAGAAGAGATCGTGAGAGGAAACGACAGCGTCGTGAAAACGAGATGGACTGTGAACGGAGAGAAGCAGAAATGCTCCTACACCACCACATAATTATTATTCGGACAGTGATTCCGAGTAGGCCGTTCCTATCAAATCAATGTCCAAGGGTTTTGTTTTGTAATTTTGTTTCCCTTATAAAAAATCATAATGCTGTGCGACGAAGGGCCCAGTTTACGACTGGCAGCCACGTTTAAACAGGGAGCCCTTCACAGACAACTTTAACAGGCGCAACGTAGTTGGGCGCACAAGGCTAGTTATTAAATATTAAGGTTGTTTCTGTGCCTTTTATATGCTTTTTCATAGTCTGACCAATTGTCTTTAAAAATAAAAACATGAAGTTAACCATTAACCTTTTAACAAATTCACATTTCTCAGCCAAGTGACCAAGGAATTGAGAGGAGATATAGCTCCAAAAATAAGGAAAGAAAATGATTAAAATTGGTCTTAAATTGCAAGCAAGTGGTCCATTAAGGAGAACAGCAGGAGTTCTGCTTGTAGAGCTAAGAAAATTAGAATCCACCTGTGACCCATTTCAGCACCACTCAAGTGGACAGCTCACTAGCCTGCAGATAAATAGCTATCCAGATTACTCTCACATATGGGTGTCTGTGGCAGGATTATACCATGCACATTTTAAAGCTATTTATGCCATTTAAACCAGCACAGATATGAACCCCCCTAAACCTTACAGATTAGCTAATTACAGAAACAATTTAGTAAGAAATCTATAAATAAGGGATTCTTTTAGAGCTGTGTATTGTTTAAATAAACAGGAAAATATTTTGCCTGAAAATGTCATCAAATATTTAAACTTCACACTTAAATTTGAACCAAAATTCTACTCCAGGTTTTCTGCTACAATTTATAATATAAGTTGGTTCAAAAAACTAAAATTAAGAACATTATATAGCGTTTTCATTTTCTTCAAAACATATCACATATGTGGTACATACAGTATATGATTTATTAAGCTAATATATTCTGGATTTTATTTCAATAAATTCTACTTATTTCATAGTGTTTTTCAATTTAGTAGAATGGAAGCAAAAGCTTCATTGATAGAGTACCTTTAACATTGTGTTTCACCTTAAATGTTTACTTATTTTGCTATAGTTAATATTTTCAAACATCAGAAGTGCTGTATGAGAATTTTCTGAATTTAACACGTTATAAGAATAGCAGGGTACAGAAACTTGCAGTCCCCTTTCAAAATGTGCACCTTTGTTTATAACACTTTAAAGGAAAAAATAATTAAATTAGAAATGTTCATTTTTATTACTAACATAAAGTAACCTACATTAACCAAGTAAAAGTAATTTTTTTTAAATATTCTCTTAATGTGTTAATATTTCACCTGTAAAATACCTTATTTGAATGAATGAATGCCCCCTTTAAAAGTGCAATTCGTAAACTTACTGAGGTGTAACTAATCACCTTACAGATCACTCAACAAACTAATTGTGTACCATCTGTGAGTAGCTGTAGTGATACTGTTAAGTTCAGAATAAAACCTTGTTTTTTTCTACTATTGGTGTAACATGTTTTCAAAAGAATTTTGAATTAAAGTTATGGAAATATGTGGTGGGCTGGACCCCTGCCCGGGGTTTGTTTCCTGCCTTGCACCCTGTGTTGGCTGGGATTGGCTCCAGCAGACCCCCAAGACCCTGTAGGTAGGATATAGCGGGTTGGATAATGGATGGATGGATGGATAATGGATGGATGGATGGTTATGGAAATATACAAGTCATTATCTGAATACAAAATTATTTTAAAGGTTCTAAGTGTCCCATGAACCACAGTCAAGATGAATATTATGAAGAGGAAGGCATAAGGTATTACCCAGACTTTGTCTAGATCAGGTTGGATCTCCAAATACAATAACCAGGAAAAAAGAGAATGATCAAAATAACTACAAGAGGATGATGGAAGCTTTGCACAATACATAGGTCTTTACAATAAAGTCTGGTCATTGGGTGCATTGAAAACCATATAACACATGCTATACAAACCTGGCTTAAATGATAGGGCTGCAAGAAGCAATCAACAAGATTAATTTTGGCTAAAAACTTCATGTTAAAGATTCTGCAGCCAAGTGGCAAAAGGTGTTCTGATGAGATGAGGCCAAAATATAATCTGAGAAAAACCTATTCAAAGACCACCACTCCTATAGTAAAGCGTTGTGATGGCAGAATCTGTTGAATGAGTGTTTCTATTCATCTAGAACTAGGGCACTTGCCAGGATGGAAGGAAAGACTGGTGTATACAGGCATATTTAATGAAGAAAACCTTTAGCTCACAGCCAAAATATTAAAAATGAGAAGATGGTTTGCCTTTCAATATGAACAATGACCTAAAACACACTCCCAATTTAATCATATGGGGACTGAACTACAGGAAGGAGACTACTGGAATCACTTAAAAGTCAATCAATGATCACCACACTATTCGACTGAGCTGGAATAATTCTGTAATGTGCAAATGTTACCTCCCTAGGTGTGCAAACTTGGTAGGGATATATCCAAGCAGCTTCAAGATTATAATTCATGCAAAATGCACAAGTATCTGTTACCTAAATCAGTTTTTTTTTTCTGACATTTTGCTTTCTTTTACAACTCGGATGTTATGTTAAAATTTGTAAATAAAACTGGTAACAGTCTGATTTTATCTGTCTTCTTTTTGGCTATGTTGAAACAAAAGGGGAACATTTTTAAAGAAGGTGGTGACTTTCTATACCCATTATTTAAACAGAAACTCCCCCAATGTGACCATTGGAATCCACTGAGAGCAGCATCGTCTTTATAATTCTTACAGAACATAATAAAAATGTTGCTAAAAAAGGGCCAAAATAGTCAAAGATACTGTAGCATAAGTCAACTAAATAAATAACTGAACACAAAGTTTGGGTTAAGCTTCAAACAATAGCTAGTAGATTATATAGTGCTGATTTCTAAACTGATGCATAACAAAATAGATAGACCCCCCCCCCCCCCACCCCCAAAATCAAGAACATGATAATATCTGAGAAAATAATAGTAAAAACATTCTATTGTATTGTATGTATTGGTGAAGTGCAGCATTAATCATTTCTGGTGATTCCAGAAAACAGAACCTTTAATGCGAATGGAAGTCTTCTCTATCGATTGAGAAGGACCTGTTTGATCCTTGAAAATTTCAGCCAGGGGCTTTCTTCTTTTTGAAATGAAATGCTTTTGGCTACTTCACATTATCAAGAATTGAAAAGTGTCCTTGAGTAATAAAATCTTTCTGTATTATGTTCTTTAAAAACATTCTTCCAACGTGAGCTTATTAAGCCCTGCCATTATGCCTCTGTGTGTTGATATACAAAAATTAATTGAAAAAGGTTTTGTGGAAATTCAAAGAAAAGTGTATTATGTACAATAAAATGCTTTCAAAAATGAAAGATTCGCCCAATATGGGTGACTTTAAGAGAAGAGCTATTCTTGGGCATAAAAAATAAACATATTTATAATGCTTAACAAAGATTAAGAATTGCTGATTAGTAATCATTGTACAGTTTAAATTTAAGAAAGGCTCACTTAAAGTACAATACCAATAAAATTACTTGAATAAAAAACCTGTACTATTTAAAGGGATTTAGATTTCTACAATTTCCATACTGAGTAAAAATTCTTCTGTGTGATTATAAACTCGGGCACTTAGTGTTAATTAATTTTGATGCTACTACTTGACTAGCCTATCCAAAAAGTAAATCAACCTGAGCTTCAGTTAGATTTGAATGTTTAAACTGGAAATTCATATTATTAACTTTATAGTTTGTTGCTTAATATTTATTACGAAACACCACGATGGTAATAAACTTGGTTTCATCAAAGTACCAATAATAATGAAATGATTGGCTTTGCTTATTCACAGTTCTGTTATTTCAGATACCCTCTTGACCAATTATGAATTCAGCAATATAAAACATTAAATGACTATGAACTCACATATAGAAATGGTGTACCAAAGCACTTAAGATATGGACCGTTGTAGAAGTATAATGAGGTGGAAATGTTATTATTTTTCCACAATAACAATAATTATCTTCTAATTACAGAGGCTAATAAAAATGCATGGGAACAGCTGATTTCATGGAAATAGATCCTGTTCTGTGATTGAAATTCCAAAGGTGTTGAGTTCATTATGTTTCCATCAAAACATGCTTGTTGCTCATTAATACTATCCTGTTAGACTTAATGAATTTAACCATCCTTGAAAAAGAAAACACTTTGAAAGATGAAGTTTTACTTTTTATTCATTTCTGAGGTGTGCTTATTCTTATTATGACCAAATGAAACCACATGTTGCATTTACTCACACGTAGTGTTTAAGCAAAAGCAAAAACCTAGACAGTACCCTATAATGGAGACTGTCCCTGTTCTTTTGAGTTACATTTCTTAATTAAACGGATGAGGGGAAAGGGAGCTATGAGAGAAATATTGAGTATTGAAAAGACCTTAGAAAACATCCATACAGTTCATACAATTAACAGAAACTGTCATTGACAACTTAAAATTTACTGTACTGTTAATGAATTTCAATAAGGATCTTAGTTAAAATAGAAAAGTGCACTAAGAAGTTGAATTCATTATATTAGACACCTTTTATGAGTTTTATGAGTCCTATTGCAAATTAATGATCACGAGTGCAATATTCCCTGAGCCCACCAGGAAAGAATGTCCCAGTGGCCGCAAAAGCTGAAAGTGAGATTTGATAATAGAATTTTCCTTAAAAATGGGGCTATATTTTTCTGTCCCACATAATGAAACAAGGCTGGGAGGTAGAAGTGAGATTTCAACAAAGATAAAAGAAAATAAGAACTGAGAATGAAATATGGCATTATACTAGGATATACTGGTGATGCTATAATATACAGTACACATAAACCTATTAATAAAGGGCAGTGTGGCACAGTGGTTTAGACTTTGGACTTCAAACCCTGAGGTTGTGGGTTCAGATCCTGCCACTTACACTGCACGACCCTTAGCAAGTCACTTCACCTGCCTATGCTCCAAATGGAAAAAGAATTAAAACCAATTGTATCTCAGAAGTTGGAAGTTGCTTTGGATAAAAGTGTTAGCCAAATAAGTAAATAGAAATAAACTGCACAAGTTATTGGTATTATTATTTACTAAATTATACATGTCTTCAGCCTCTAGCAGATAAAAAAAAGCTTTCATTCCCTTTCTGCCCTGACTACTGCATAACAGCAATAGAGCTCATGCAAATCTCACCATATGTCTAGGAGCTAAATGCACTACCAGATAACCAGACCAAGTGACACACTGTTTAAACTTCAAGAGAATGTGAGTGTGGGTGTGTATTTAGGTGGACCCTGTAATGGACCGTGGCTGTTTTTCTGTCTTGCCTCTGGTGATCCTATGTTAGGTTCTGGTCCTTCAAAGCTTTGATTTGGACTAGTCAGGCTTGAGGATGTAATGTTATGCTAATGTAACTAAGAAACGGCTCAAACAACAATCATAAAGCTAATGAAGCCTGGAAGTATTATGCTTAGCAAGACAAGTATTTGCTGTAATTATGTACTTCATGTTAATAAATACTAAATGTTTAACATATTGCTATATTACTTGCTTGTTTCTTCGTGTTCCCGGACTTTGCCTCTTAGGTTATATTTTCATAGCTGTAGCCCCTGAAGGCTCATTTTTCAGATAAATTCAGAAACATTCAGTGAATACAAAAAGTAAAGTTTAATACCCTTGGGTGTTTTAAGTAAAGGCAGGATACAGTGTGCTGTAAATATAGGAAGTGGGTGAAGCCCAGAGTTTTTGACATTCCTCTTAACCATGATGTTCACTCTTACAAAATGAAAGGATTTCTTTTGTTAAAGGAAGACTTAACTATCATCAACTGTATAATACACAAATGAGAAAAGTATTCCATTCAAAAACATTACCTGCCCCAGTCTATGAAACATTAGTATTCATTGGGACATTTGCTCAAACCAATCATTCGTAAATTGAGAGGCAAAAAAAATCAGAGCTCTGTACATCTCACACAGTATTGCATTAGTCAGTTTGAGAAAGCTATTTCTCTTGCTTTTTCTTGCTCGGATAGCAAATTATTCTTCTATTTGATGGTGCCTCCTACACAGAGTTGATACCCTTGGCTGTGGATTTTGTAAAATGACACCTGGATAATGTGAAGCAGGGGACCTACACACCAAAGCAAAATCCTCCTTAGCAAATCTGTGAAGCGGATGATATTGTGTAAATATCTACTAACCTTCTATTGAGTGGGTTGTATTGGAAGAACTTTGAAATATTTTCTTTTAATAGCAGACCTTTATTTAACTGTGCTAAGGCAGGCACAGAAAAATATAAACTGTGGAAATAACTGTGGACAATATTAAATGTACATGCTACACTGGAATAAAATGCTGGGTTTTCTAAACTCATTTTAGGAAGGAAAATGCAAATCATCTAATGCCTCAAAATATCTTATGGATGAGTCATTCTTCTTTTAAAATGATTGTAATACCCATGCATTTGATTCTCTTTTGATAGGAATGAGTCAAAACACCCACAGAATTTTAACACAGAGATAAAATTGAAAATCTTTTTACAGGAGTGGTGGGGGTGAGGGGGTTGTGAGTCTATTAAATGATCCCTTGTGATAGAAGGCTAAAAGACTAAAAGAAAGCTTGGGTCTTCATTGGCATTGACTTTATTATGTTCATTGGTCCATTACAAATCTACTTTGAACTTCGTTATACCACAAATACCTTTTCACGCCTGCCTTTCCTGCTAGGAATCAATACGAACACATTCTGTAATCGAAGAGGTGTCTGTCAGCTAGATGTAGTGTCAAATTCTAAAAGAAAATGATCACATTTTATATAAAATAATGCAAATTCTTTCTTTCTCTTTCTTTCTTTTTTGCACAACATTAGTTACTGTATATTATGTAATAAACTATTCTAGAAGTGCAATCCAAACAGCATAGAAAGTATTAAAAACAGAAGTAGATACTGAACAGCTTATCTGATCATTACTGTATTCTGCAGTATCTTCATTTTTCATTTTCTACGATTGACAATAACCTAGCTAAAAATTAACCTCTTTCAAAAGAATGTAAATTAAGCAAAAGTCAGACCACATACCATTATTAAAGTTATATCCCAGTATAGTGCTCTATGGGTCTTAATTTCTTGTCTTCTGTGAAAAAGTTCCATCCATGCACCAACCAATTTGTTTTCTTAGCTAAGATTATCCTTGACATCATTTGCTACAAAGTAATAACCAAGCATGGACAAAACATGCTCTTTCAATTTGGAATAATGTGGAGATGCTTATTAATCAAATCTTCAGGATATGGGAAAAACTGGACTACCCATTGAAGAAAATAAAATCTCCTAATTCAGTGACTAAGCCCAGAATCAAATTTAGGTCCATGGAGTTTTGAAGAAGTGCTAACTACAGCACTGGTCACAGCAGTATTTAATCTGTTTAACTAGCCAGCCATCAATTATTTTCCAAAACACTTAACGCAGATCATAGTTGCAGTAGCCAAAGCTTAAAAATGTCAACATCTCAAAAACAAGTATACTTATAAAAATAATAATAATAACTCTTTACATTTATATAGTGCTTTTCTTGCTACTTAAAGCATTTTACACAGTGAGTAGGAAGCCACATCTATCACCACCAATGTGCAACATCCACCTGGATGATGCAACCACAGCCATTTCGCACCAGTACGCTCACCACACATTAGCTGTTAGGCTGTAAAGAGGTGAGAGACAATTAGCCAGTTAGAAACTGGGGAGGATTAGGGGGCCAGAATGACTAGGCCCTGGTGGGCAACTTATAAGGACATCGGGATACACCTTATTCTTTATGAAGGGTGCCCAGGGTTCTTTTACGACCACAGGAAATCAGGATCTCGATTTTACGTCTCATCTGAAGAAGAGCGCCATCTTTACTGTACAGTATCTCCATCACTGAACTGAAGCATTTGAATCCACATTCAGACCAAAGTGTAAACTCCCCAACACTTCTTCCAGCAGCAACCCAACCTTTTCCTGGTTGGTGTGCCATCCAAGTACTGGTCAAGCCCAAACATACTTAATGTCAGGTGGAATACCTGTTCTGAAGTGCATGCTGGATACTTGTAGTTAGCTTTAGTGTACAATGATGGTAAGACAAAAAGTAAAGTTTTCAGTCCCTCTGCCCAAAGAAATCTCACTATGCCGCATTGTTCAGTAATGCAGATCAGCTCCATATTCATTTGACCTTGGATTCAAGTAGACAAATGGCAGAGCATTGCACTGTTCATGTTCAGACTACCCATAAGCCATTGCGAATATTTAGAATTTTGTCAGATTCTATCTGTTGGGGTTAATGTGTAATTTTCAAATTGCCTTTACTTTTTGTCTAAACCATGTATTAAAAACAAAAAGATGTATGAACTAGAAGGAATATATTTTCATCAGATTTCAGTTATGTTACAATTCTTTAGTAGTTTCTTCAAATTACAACTGATGGACTGTTGATGCAATAACTGAGTGAACAACTGTTTTCAGATAATTAAGTTTAAAAAAATAAGTATGGCATTTACATTACAAGTGGGATTATTATATTTTTAATTATTTTGTGTCAACATGGGATCATAATGACTCATACAGTAATAACCTGAATTTTCTGTTTGCTGATCAGAGTTGATATACTAGCAAAGGACACAAAGAGAGAAGAGTGCCTCAATGGAATGCCAGTTCATCATAGTACATAAAAACACAGCTACACACACACTCACTCAGAAACAATGTATGTAAATGAATGCATGTCATTTAGAGGAACTGGGTCACAGTATATTTTTGAAATCTTGGTGTGTTGGAATTCATCCCTATATTTGTGAATCTTTTCATGTAATGCTTTTCCAAAGTAAAATTTTGTTTTTATTAATTGACTGATTTAATAGTAAATCATTGTACTACAGCATGAGCCACTTTTGTCTAATGAAACCATTTGATTATGAAATTGCTCACAAAGAATTGAGCAGTATATAAAACAGATTGTTTTACACTAGAAGCTTTATAAATAATTATAACTATGGTAAATGTAAATCTTTTTATACATTATATTTCACAGAAGCAATATATACTACATTTTTGCTTTATTTACAGTAGTATTAAATTATTTCTCTACCTCTGGAATTTCTGAAATAGCATTATGTCATGACTGGGTTTCCTTTTGTGGCCAGCTACTAGGTATCGACCTATTGTCAGGCAGCATTCAGTAATGTCCAGCTTGCTGTAGATAGAGACAGTGGCATACACTGCAAGTCATTGTCTAGACTGCTGGAACATTGAACTGGCCTGTGACAAAGACTCATGTAATATGCCATCTGAAAAAAAATCTGCATATTTTGACTGTGAAATGCTTGGAGGGACACACTTTCCTTAACTTCCACAGCAAATTACAGCACACAGAAACTACTACACCGGCCTCTAAGACAAGAGATGAAACTTTAAAACCATGCCCATTTTGACCTTGTATTCACAGTTTCACCTAAGGAGGCAGGTGTACCTGAGCTTACCTTATTTCAAGCTCAAGGCATATAAAGGAGTCAATTAGAAGACATAGTGTATTTGCTCTGTGTTTCATGATGCTCAGACACAGTTTGAGAGTCCACTTGTTATTCTTTTCCTGAATTTTTAATAGTTATTACTTCATTTACACATTTCAAAGCCTAGCCTATAATTTATCACTTATCCAGCATTATTACTTGATATGTCATATTTGCCATGTAACTTTCAGTTCCTGTTCATGATTGCTGTGTGATAAATTTTCTGTGGTGTTGTGCAGATTTTAAAAAAATAATCACATCCCAAAAGTGTGCAGGCTCAGATTGGGTGCGGGTGTGCACCTGACGGTGCTGCTTCGGGGTTGATTGCGGTGCTTTAGCTGATCGCACACTCATGCGGGTGGATCAATCATATTCCATATTCTCACTTCAGAGTGGGTGGAGGGTCGTGTCTGCACCCTATCATGCCAATATAGGAGGAGCCTGTTCGGCTGAGGGAGATGGAGACAGAGAGAGACAGAGGCGGAGAAAATGACTGAGAAAGGGATGGAGAGAGAGCAAAGAGAAAGATGAGGTTAAGAGAAGGAATGATGAAGACAGCAGGACATGGAAAAGCGTAAGGCTGAAGAGTAGCAGCAGGAGTTACAGAAGATGGCAGCCAAACCCAAGCCTGGATTTAGAAGGTTGGCTAGGCCTGCCAGTAGGATATCTCCTCGTGCTGCTGGATCCAAAGAGAGTTAGCTGGGGACAAGTTAGCTTTTAGAAGGAAACACCAGGGCTTCTGCATTTTTAACAGTTCCCTGCCTTAGATTTTAACCTCATTTTAATACACATTTTTATTATGGATATTTTAGCCTCCATGGATGTACACCAGCTTTATGGATTATTTCATTATTTATTTGATTGAAGAACTACACTGTAAGGTGCATGGAGCTGACCTGAACCATCACAAATGGTGAGAGCAGTGGAATGAGCCGTGTTAGTGAGGAATGAAGAACAGAATGAGAAACAGCAAGTGGGTTTGGTGCCAGACTATTTTAACAGAAGACATTTTAGGATTTTGAAATTTGTAATGGACTGTTTATTGAAGATGTTATTGTCAATTTTAAGTTACAAATACAAATTTCTTACTGATTAATTTTAAAATTTGATATTGTATTTTGATTTGATATTGATGTTTGCTCTAGAAAACCCCTTGCGATGGTGTATGCTGTTAGACTGATTAAAAATGCTGCTTCTACTTTCAAATTTTATTTATCATTGTCTGGCTTCAAACTTGTTTAAAGTTTGTTTTATTTTTCTTTTAGTAGTTTTACTAGCTACCCATAAATTCTTCAAAAGTTTCATTTGCTATTTATCCAAAGTAGCTGAACTTCAACCCAATTTTTTTTTCCAGGTGCTGGAATGCTAAATCCAGTGGAAGTGGTGCCATAAGTTGTGAGTGCTCTTAAAACTGAGAGTAACTACAACTGACAAAACCTGCATGAGCCAGCTTTCAGAAACATGGCAATAAATCTATAAATGTGTGATAAGCAATTTCTTTTTAAAACATTTAAACAAAAATATTTTTTATTTATTAAATCAATATGTGCCTATTGCAAATACCCAGCAATACCTTGCATCTCACACCTTACTTTGTAAGTTCTGGCCTCTTCACCTCCTGCCAGTTGAGCACTAGTTAAATCCTTTCCCCTGAGTGCACATTCTTTGGCCTTCTCTGCTGCTGCTTTGAGTTACTGTTTTGAGGTACCTCTCTACTTACTAACAATAGTGAGACAGTATTTACTGACAGTACAGTCCCCTACTGTCCTTCACTTAAATATTTCTTCCCCAGTGGTGCCAGTTTAAATACATTAAGACATTTAAGCATGCTATCAGCACACTCTTTACTCAAACATTTTATTGCCCTATTCCTGTCTTGAATCAATTAATTTGAATGTATCTGTCAATTATGGGAAGAAAATATTATCATTCAAATATTAGCTGCAAAATAAAATTGTTTTAGGCATATCATTAATTGACTCAAATTTAAATATATTCAAAATGAAATTTATTCCTGGTTCCCATGGGTCATGTTTAAATTTTTTCACAATACCCAATGAACAACCTAAAATTCATTTCCTGGACCCATTTTTCAATTATGTGGTTGATGGGAGCTGTAGGCCTTTTTATCAGCACTGGACTCAAGGCAAGGACCAGCCCAGGGTGGTACAGCAGTCCACCGCGCAACGCATTCATGCAGGCATCTATTCTCAGTTACATCAGGCCAGTTTGGACTTGACTATTAATCTAACATGATGTGCTTCAGGGATTAAGCCAAAACAAAAATTCACAGGTTATAATGGGCAGACAACACATTGTTAATCTTTCTATTGGTTTGTTATCCTAGTTATGTATCCTTTACAACAACATAAAAAAGTTGGTTACAAGTTTTACAGATGTTGGATAGGCTTCTTAATGATTGTGTCAAATTCTTGTCAACTATAAGGTAAATTTGGCAAAAGTCTGACAGAACTCATGCAGAGTTTGATACATAAACCACTCTATAAGCCACAAGGTAGAAATAACAGTTCCAAATAGTTACCTATAAGAAAACTTCTGAAATTGGATGGAAGCCTATCAGAATAATTCAAAATGAGAAAACAAACTTTTTTAAGTTCCTGTGCCAAGAAAGGATCATTTTAACATTAAAATGCTAAGAATGTTCAAATATGCAAATATGCGACAAAAGTGTTCTTTTGAAATTTAAAATTCAGAAGAAGTCAGGACCTGTGCTATTTGTCAAACTGACCTTGGAGCACATAGTTTTATTAAAATAACACAGCATGAGTTCCATTATTCAGTGCTGCAGTTCAGCATTGCTTGTGCTATATATGGCATGTTCTTAAAGACATACTGCATAAAGATACATATTACTATGTAAATATCTTCATTTTTCCATGTAAACAGACAAAAGGTAAAAATTCTTTTGGCAGTTTTTGGGGCATAGTGACTTTCAAGCAGTTCTACAAAGCAACCATAACTCATCACAGAGAATACCTGTATAGTAAGAGGAGAACTGATACATCTAATAATTTGAAAGCGGTCTTATTTGTATTAACAAAAAACATGTATACACTACTCAGTAACTGAATAATAACAGCAATAATATAATTTGCTCCCTAAACATAATGTGGTTACATTTTAAATACAGTGTAGAAATGAATCTCAACAAATATGTATTTAAGATGACTATGTAAGCTGATATTCATTCTGATATACAATATTGAATGCAATATTTAGAGCAAAAAGTTAACAGTACACTTCATCCAAATAAACACAGCACTTTATAAAGCACTTAACTAATGAATATACAGTAACACCATACATTTTTATTATAAAGTTTTTCGTGTTTTTATATTTCTTCTTGCATTGAAATGTTAACTCTGTATAGCAAATACATGTCTATATCAAATATTCTGAATTTATTAAGTGTTTTTGCTCTTTCTCAGAAACAGTGCCTCATTTTTAGCTAATAGACACTTTTTAAATGAAGGGACTGTACCTCCGTTAACTCTATATTTTTCTATGATTGATTAAAATTTCTCTGTGTAATGCAGAACTTAATTAATTTTCCATCAAGAAACTCCTTACTTGGTCAACTATGCAAGTGCATTTTTTTCTTCTGTTCTTGTGGGTTTTCTGGAGATTGTCAGATTCCTGCTACATTCCTAACACAAGCATGTTATTGTATTTGACACAATTGAGGTGAGTTGAAAGTTTGCATAACTGTGATGTATGATGAACAAGTGTCCCACTCAGAGTTGGCACCAAATAAGCATCCAATGATACCAGGTTATCCCTAAACTGACAGAGAAACTGTGCTGGAGATAGCAAGTTCAGAAAGTGGAAAATTATTATAAAATGTTTCCAATTAAATATTTATTAAACATATGAGGGAAATGTGCAAGATTTCTAATACCATCTATTACAGCAGAAAGGATTAAACATAATTTAGCTTGGACTATGGCCACAAGACTACTGACATGTGATTCAAAAATAGTCACTGTTGACTGACCTCTAAGAGTTTAACTCTCCATTTCCCTTATGTTGATAAGGAAAATTATCTACTAAGCCTTCATTATCTTTCAATAGAAGTACAGTCTTCTTTTAGACTATTAGCAGATTTTTGAGAATGATGCTCTTGCCAATGTCTGGATTCCTGCCAAACCCTTAAAACACAAACTCTCTTTATGGCTTACTGTTTTGTTTCATGGTGTTTTTTAAGATTACCTACTCACTTACAAAATACTAAAGCTCAGTGCCATGAATGATTGTTTCACTTGCTGATGCCCTACTCATTAGACAAGGAATTTTCTTTGTTCCTTAGTAGTTTTCATTTCTCATTTTGCTATCTCTATAAACATACTTAACAAAAGGCATTCTTGAATGTTTAACTACCAGTGGTACAATATAAAATAGAGCATGCAATTTTTGAATATTTAAAATGACTTGATTTTAATTATTTTAAAACTGATTTCAAAACTGTATCCTTTTTAAATATACAGAAGGTTTATGTCTCTTTCAGAGACATGCATGTGACTACCAAGATGATGCTTGCAGGGTTGAATTGTATTGTGTAAAGCTTTTTACCAGGAATGTGTTTAACAGTTAGTAGGCTTATGATTGGCAGAATACTGTACTACAGATTTAAATTTTTATAAGGTAAAGACAATGTCCAGAAAGTTCACCTCCATAAGTAAACCAATGGTTAATCTATGCCTGTAATATAAATATTGAGTTTTCATTATGTCATCCATCTGGATTCCTCAGGAATTTCTTAAATGCCACCAAGATATGACCTTGTTTTTCTCTACTGGAGTCACTGACTTATTTACTGTATGTTAACACGCCTTAGGTCAAAACATTGGACTTTATATGGAAAACTATGCTATTTAATAATTCATCTAATTCTTGATAACTGCGGTGGGTTGGCACCCTGCCCAGGATTGGTTCCTGCCTTGTGCCCTGTGTTGGCTGGGATTGGCTCCAGCAGATCCCCGTGACCCTGTGTTCGGATTCAGCGGGTTGGAAAATGGATGGATGGATAATTCTTGATAATGCTTGTAGTCAGCCATTGACATAGAAACATGGAAAATCACAGTTTCCTAAAAAGGAACAAAAGAAGTTTCAAAAGCTAAAAAATAATACATTACAGAAAATGAGTAATGAAAACCATTCTAAAAGAGTGGTTTTTTTTAATTATAAACATTGAAAAAGTTAAATTTCAGATACTGAAAAATTAATTCATTTTTGTTTATAACCAACTATGTTACTGTAATGCACTCCTAACAGGAATACTTAAGCAAGGCATAAATCAATTGCAACTACTTTAAAATGCAACATCAAGAATCTAACCAATAAAACAAAATTTGAGCAGATCTCATAAGTCTTAACATTTTAACATTTGGATGCCTGTGTTCTTTAGAATTTATTTAAAAATTATCTTGATTGCACATAATCAAGAAGCAAGAACAATCTTGCTTCCTTCCTATATTATGGAATGCCTGTCCCATTACAGCACATTCCCAGTAGTATTTTTAGATTCTCAAAAACTGGTTTGCTTATTATTCCGAGAGAAAAATATAAAGGAGTTGGTGGTGTTCTTATGTACCAAAAATCTAGAATGCTTTGCTGATAAAGATACAATGGGCAATTCTGTGTAAAACTTTAAAAAAAAACTTCTGAGAACCACTTTTTATTTGGCTTTTTTTCATAATTTTAGTTCTAAAAGATTGTATTACACAATGCATTACATCATACATAAAAGATTTGCACTCACTGCTAACCTCTACTGTTCTCTGCTTTCTGGGGTGGTATCTTATGCCAGTGATGTCTAATCAAACTACTCTGTTGATGCCTTTGATGTACAAGGAATGTGGACATTCCAAATTTTTGTGAAAGTCACCTTATTTAGTCTTCTAGAATGGTGCCTCCTAACAATAATCAATTACTTTATAAAAAATGTATGTTTTGTAGAATGTCCAGTGAGGGCTGGGCAGTCTTTTGGCCTTGAAACCCCTGCAGGTTAATTTTTACCACCATCTTGCCTGCAGAAATTTTTGTTTTCCCCTCCTCCCTGTTAGCTGACCATAACATCAGTCTCTATAATTCACACTATAACCATTAGAGATTTAAAAACTAAGTTTAATTAACAGTAATTTAAGATACAGTGTATGCTTAGTGACTTTTGCATCTCTCTTCCTTTTTTATTTATTTGTATTGTGTACATCCATCCATCCATTGTCCAACCCACTAAATCTGAACACCACAGTGTCACGGGGGTCTGCTGGAGCCAATCTCAGGCAACACAGGGTGCAAGGCAGGAACCAATCCCAGGCAGGGCACCAAGCCACTACAGGACATACACACACACACACACACACCCCAAGGACAATTTAGGATCGCCAATGCACCTAACCTGCATGTCTTTGGACTGTGGGAGGAAACAGGAGCACTGGGAGGAAACCCATGCAGACAGAGGGATAACATGCAAACTGCACGCAGGGAGGATCCGGGAAGTGAACCCGGGTCTCCTTAATGCGAGGCAGCAGTGCTACCATTGCACCACCGTGCCGCCCCTACTGTGTATATATTTATTTATTTATTTACTTATTTATTTATTTGTCTTTGTTATCAGTATTCTTTCTTTAACTTCTTAGAAAGAACTCTGCATTACGCTTTTTGTAAGATAATTTTGGATTTGGATTTGATATACTTTTTTAATCGCCAAATGGGCAATACTGAGTAAATCAACTGTGTTTTGGTTGTTGCTGTCTAGCAACATCAGTAGGACAGAATCTGGATTCTCTGACAGCCTGATATTTAGTGCAGAAGAATGAAATGAGGGCAGTGCAAACAACACAGCATTATACCTTGGAACCATCCTACCAGCACACTGAAATAATATAAAGACATCCTGAACATCTGTTGGGAAGGTGTACAAGAAATGGTAGGTAGTACACTGCTAGGTAAGGCATGAAATGGAAGTACATACTAGAGAGAAAAAGAAAAATGGGGACTTTCTAGATCTTCTAAGTAAAATATTACATTTATAAGTGAACAAATGCTATCCAGTAAAAACGCTGCAGTCTGCTTTTCCAGAAATCACTTGTCCAAGTTTCTTTTGGGTGATAGAACTGTTATTTTGTATATACAGTATAATGAGCATCCAACATCATCTAAATTAATAATTTGAAAATCAATGCAAAAAGCAACCATTCCATTAACTGACCAACTCTTCTAAATCTTATAATAAAAGATTAAAAACTTCAAAGTGTATAATTTCCACATACATTTATTTGTGCAGGCTTGGTGAATATTTAAATTTACAATGAAATTTTGAAAAAATACAGTATTTTAAAACCACAATCATATAAACATAAATTGAAGTAAATTAAACAGTAACTATTGAATGTTAAATTACAAAAATAGTAAATCCTATCAAATCAGTATTCTCCTGCAAACATTGAGCTTTCTGAGATAACCCTATCTCTTCATTCAGACAAAGATTTTGAAGGAATCAAATTCAAATATTTATTAGCTGTACTGTGCAAATTTGGGATTGGATACAATGTGTTTAGACTAAACTGTTATACTCTCGACCATAACCATCTGTTCTTATGAATAATAATATATTTTGGTTTAGAATGCAGAATCAGACAGGGCTGCCAATGCTAGTTGCCATTTCTGTTTGAACTCTCACTGTCCCATATTCAGAAGCAAGCAGGTATTTTAAGGGAGGGAAAGAAACAAAGTATATTGTGATCATGTAATATGGTGTTTTATATTACCAGTTTATATTCATTGTTACCAGATATATTAGGTATACTGAAGTCTAGAATTTCCAGGTTTAAGCTTAACTTGAATGAGAGTGTATCTAGATAGATAGATAGATAGATAGATAGATAGATAGATAGATAGATAGATAGATAGATAGATAGATAGATAGATAGATAGATAGATAGATAGATAGATAGATAGATAGATAGATAGATAGATAGATAGATAGATAGATAGATAGATAGATAGATACTTTATTAGTCCCAATGGGAAATTCACAATCTGTATTACAAAGATATACATTGGGGAGTCTGGAAGTAGTTAAGTTATCTACTACTACTAATGCTGCAAATGTATTCTAAGACTCTGGGAGAAAAGGAGAAAAAAATGAAATTGTAATTGCTTGGTAAGGTTTAGAAATGTTGCAACTCCTGTTCCAAGTCCACTTCCTATGCTTTGGTCTATTCATTTACGTCTGTCTACTATCTACTGTCAGTTAAATAAAAATCAGATCATTCAACAATCACTCAAAATATCGTACGAATGTAGAAAACACTTTATGTCTGAGACATTACTATATATTGCATCCATGCATGATAATAATCTTTCCCAAATGTCCTTAAGTCATAAAGTATTTAATACATGGAAGATTCTTGGCATAGGGACCTTCAGAGATTTCTATATTTATAATACTTTCACATCCTTCAAATATCTAAATCTCAAATTTAATCTTGCATCAACCCATTTCCTCTCTTAAATGAAAGTCATGTGCATTGGTAAAGATACTGGTCAGGATCCATTTTCTTCTTTTAGTATCTGTGATTGAAACTACAGTATAGAGAGAAAAGGAAGGTACAAGCAGTATTTTTACACTATACCACTCTCTTTGAAAAAAATCCTCCTTAGATGACTTGATGCAGCATTTGGAAGAGATCTTTCATTCAGAATTTCAGATAGAGAATAGAAATCAGCCATTGACATGATGCAAAACATGTACAAAGCACGGTGTATTTCAATTTAAAATTATCATCCAAAATGCCAGGCTAAGACCATATTGTGAGTAATGCAATGAGACACCCGCTTCACTTGGCCACATGTTTTGGAAATGTCCTACACTTAGACCACACCAAGAATAAAATGTCACCTACCTGTCAAAAAGCATTTGATACACTATTACTTCTAATCTACTCACATCAGTATTACTAAACGTAGTAATAGTGCATAGTGAAAATCCATTGTGATATCTTATAGTATGTTGCTTGGTCATTACCTTATCTTACTCAATTTGGCAAACCGAAATTCACCCACTATAACATAGTAGAATAAGAATATGCCATTCTATTTAAAATAAAAATGTAAAAAATCCATTCAATGAACTCTTCAGAGGTTAAGAACTTGGCAAGTTTTTATTAATGTTCTTACGCAAGCATGGAATGCCTCTGCTAACCCTCTAAATGTTTCAATATCATTGAGAGGCAACTATTGTACATAATAGATTATTTCATTTCAAAGTTCTCTATATGAGTATAGCAGGATGGTAAAGTGTTTAAGGCTTTGTTTCTCAAAGCCTAAGGTTGTGGGATCAAATCCTGCTGCTCTCATTGTGTTACCATGAGCAAATCACTTCATCTGCCTGTGCTCTAATTGGAAAAACAAAAGAAATGTAACCAATGATTTCTCAAATGTTGCTAAGTCACCTTGGATAAAGTCATCAGCTGAGAAATAAAAAAGGTATTGAAACTGAATTTGTATTCTATATAGAATATTACTTATTGAACCATATGTGTTGTAAAGTATTCCTATTAAACTTATAAGCAAAAAAACAAATAAAAGCTCACTTATCACACTGCCCTGCTTTCTTCAGTTTCCAATATTACAGGCTTAGGAGTGATTTTCATTGTTAGTTAATGAATAGTAGTTAGCAAAAATTGAAGCAGCTTGCTATTTTCATTTGAGGAATGCTTTTGCTGTGTTTTCTGAAATATTTTTGAACTTTTTTTAATATAAACTCAGTCCATTGTAAACAATAATTGAACCTGGAACTTGATACATATGTGTAACTCATGGAAATCAATAAACAATTGTTGTTTAAAATGCAGAAATTGGATTTGTTATCAAATGCAGACATTCAGTCTGCTGAAAATGTGTCTTTATTTTTGTCTCAATCATCTCAATCAAGTTTTCAAAATGATTTTAGTTATTTCTTCATCACTGTCCTAATGCTGTGTTTGTACTATTCAGTTACCACTGATTTAAAATGTCAGACTCTTCTGGCTTTAATAAAATCATTTTTTTGCAACAGTGTGTTCTGTCATTCCCTTAAAAATCAATTAGTTCATTACTGTACATGTAAACTGAGATGATGAAATGACTCAATACAGTTTCCCTTAAGTGGCCACAGGCTGACGCTAATGAGTAAGGCAAATCAATTAGATATCGGATTTGCAGAGATATTGTTTGAATGTTGAGCTTAATAATAATATCACGTGTTAGTTTTTCGTTTAGATTTTCAAATATATATTGTGTTGTAAATGGGCAGCAAAATATTACTTAGTTTTTCCATTTTGGCTTTTGTTGATATATTTCAGTTTTTATTTTACAGGGACCATTATGGTAAGCTGCCGTACAATGAAAATAAAAATATAGCAGACAAACAAGTCCATGGTAGAGTAGATTGTTTATCTCAAATACATGATTAATAATAAAGCAATACTGAGACCATCTAGAGGGGAACTAAATTTACAAACAAACTCAATCTGAATATGAGTTAATAAGCAACACTGGGCTCTCAGTATTAGTGCAGTGCAAACAAAACAAGTCAGCTCTAAAATAATTGATATGCAGGGAAACTACATTTAAAATACATGAAAATAGGGAAATGGAGGGTTTTATAAGTTAGGGGTATAAGTGGTACAGCCTCACATATAGACCTCTGATGGCAGGAACTTTTTATTGCTGTGCGGGTAGGAAGTTAAACCTGGGATAAAAAAGGACTGGAGCTTGGTTTATGTCCTTGCTGTTTTCTTTTCAGTTAAAACGGGCATGAAATAGTTCCAGATTTTTATTTTATTTTTTTCTTTACTGGTTATATTTTTTATATCAAAGCTGTTTCAAAGAAAAGGGTAAATAGAGCAAAAGCAATGCCATATGCATCATCTTGCGTTTATGTTGTGGCGGATGGCCAGGGCCCTTGCCTGGCCGGGATGCCTCCAGGCTGGGAACTCCAGAGGAGCAAGTGTGGCCAGAGCATTACCTCCCCCGGAATGTTACATGGCATCCCCCCTGGGTTGCAGCCGTGCCTCAGACTCCTGCAGGGCTTCATGGGAGTTGGAGTTTGGTACAGCCCTGTTGGGATCCACAGGTGCCGCTAGGGGTTGCTACAATTACTGCTGAGCCCTGGAGATCAGCTCGTCCGCAACACCAAGAAGTGCTGCCGGAAATAGATCTTCAGACACCTGGAGCGCTTCCGGGTGCATTATAATAGGGGGCCAGCAGAAACTACTCCGAGAACCAGAGTCGGGAGGAGGAGGAGGAGAACGAAGCTTGCTGAGGAGAAGTGGAAAGAAAAGAGAGAAAAGGACTGAGAGATAAAGGAAGAAAGAGAGAAAAGAAATGAAACAGAAAGTAAAGAAAGTGTGTTTGTGCTTGTTGGGACACTGTAAATTTGTAAATAAATCATGTGTGCTTTGAGACTTCCATGTGTCCTGGTGTCTGTCTGTAATCTGGGCTGGAATCTTTCATAATGTTTAGAAGAAAATGAAAGGTGTGGAACACAGAAGCAACTAAGAATAAACGCTTTCAGTGACTTTACATGAATTTAGTTTGGATAATTGTGCTGAAGTTGACATAAGTAATCACAGAAAAAAAAATGCAACTAGAGAGTGGTTTGTGCAGTGATTGACATGTAAATGACTTTCTCGTTTAGAACTATAAAACCTTTTAGTCTCTGTGATTAAAAATGAAAAATATGAGTGTTATTTTCTATTTGACAAAAAAAATCAGATTCTTTTGTCATAAACCATCTTTTAAAACCACCATATCTGTGTGAAAAAGCAAATGAATAAAAAGAAGCAAAAACAGAATTTCTTTTTAATCAATTTTATTTGCTTTCATTGTTTTATTGTTTGCTTTCATTGTTGTAAAGGGATCATTAAATCATTAATAAAAAAAAATAGACATCATTGATTCTCAACTATGGCAAATTTAGAAGATGTTGTTCTGAAAATATGTGCTACTGTGTACAAAGTACTTTACTGAAGAACTTTCTTTTTTAAACTGACAGGTTATATGCCAACAGCTGTGTCAATGGGCACTGCTATACGCACCACCTTCCTGTTCCCCTCTTGAGTCTGATATTGAAGCTCTGACATTTGTATTTTAATAAGCTCATTTATCTGCATCTGCACAGATACCAAGAGATGCCCTATTAAAAGACAACGGCAATGGACCAAAAGCACATCGCACCACTTCTCTCTCTTTTTTCTCTCCAACCATGCATTGCTCATCTTTTAGTCTTATACAGTATGTTACAACTGTTCATTCAGACTTCAGTTCTGTTGCCCTGGCAACCATGTGTTCTGCTTTTCATATGTAATAGGTTGTTCAAGAATATCAAAACTTGGCATAATTGTGCAAAACTACTATCGCCCACAACTTGCCAGCATTTGGCTTTAACATAAACAGATTTCAATAAATTAGTCAATTTGTAATGATAACGCAACCAAAAACAATTTATAGAAGCAAGCAAAACAAAGGAATGTAATGTTTCTCAAGAAATATAAAATGAGCAAAAACTCTACAAGATTCTACATTTCAGATTTGAATTTCCAGACATGCATGTGTACAGGAGCTGGAACAAGTCAGGTACTTGGCCTATTTATGAATTTATTCTTCTACAATTTAAAATGTATATCTGCTAAACTACATGACTGTAACTATGATCAGTACAAACAAAAATGACTCTTTAAAATATCTGTGTGATAAACTTGACTAGATATAAGAACATATGCATATTTATCTATAACTGTTCTGTTTAGATGAATATGTTTTCCCCGCAAACTAACATTCATTTATAAACTTTTGTATGCTGCTAGCATAGTAGCACAGCAGATAGATAGATAGATAGATAGATAGATAGATAGATAGATAGATAGATAGATAGATAGATAGATAGATAGATAGATAGATAGATAGATTCTATTTGTCCCCATGGGGAGATTTGGCTTTTACAGACCCTCAATAAATAAATAAATAATATTATATCATATTATATTTTGACAAACACCAAACCTCTTTCCAACATACATCAGAATGGCTAAAAAGAAAGAAAAACTAAAAGGAAAGAAAACGTATGACTTAACAGTCCCAATCACATTATACAAATGTATTTCTGTTGGTATAAAGGAGCCCCAGTATCATTTTTTGACACACTTCTGCTGAATAATTTGTTGGCTGAAAGTCCTCTGTGTTAGTGTGTCAAAGAGAGAGGATATGCAGCATTATTCATAATGTCACTCAATTTTTTTTGTAATTCTCTCATCCTCAACTACCTCCAGGGGTTCCAGTGTGCATCCTATAACCAAGCCTGCCCTTTTTATTAGCTTGTTGTTTAGATGGGCCTCACTTGAAGTGATGTTACCAGTCGTGATGCCATAATGTTTGAAAAGACTCAAAGTAAATTAAAGTATGATTGGTAAGTGTGGAAATGTTTCTTTCAGGTGCTATAAAAATGTAAATATTGATATTAAATATCCACTGCGTTCAGTTGTTGAAGAGTGACAGACTTTAGCATTCTGTTCTGAATGGTATAAATGTTGTTCATTCTATGGTGGACCACAGAAATAGGGGATTAGACATTTATATTAATTTACATACATTTTAGTCAATGTTAATTTTCTGAATGCCTTTCTAGATTGTTTACAACATGTCATCATTGAAGGTTCCACAATGCCAGATTAAAGATCCACCAAGGAAACTGTCAAGTTAACAAAAGGTTTATAATTTGTAAATTATGAGTATAACACTTTTTGTAAATTTGTCTGTTAAGGATAAATTAAAAGCCCTGTTTTTATTAAAACAAACCATAAAATTCTTACACCTGACTAGTCAATTTCTTGGTGGCTGGGGCCAGAGGCTATCACAGCAGAAGCCAATTTTTCTGAGTATTCTAGATTTCTTTCTAGAGATGTGTGTGATTTGATGACTCTGAATTGTCCCACTGTAGGGGTGTGCATATGTATGTGTGTGTGTGTATGGCCTGTCATCCTCTCCAGGATTTATTCCTGCCAGTTAGCAATGGGACAGCTTTAAGCAACCCATAAAACTATAACAGGAAAAACTGAATTCAGAAAACTGATGTCTGGATGGCTGGATATAGATTTAGGGTTCTTTAAAAATATTTAGAGATTTTATATATTTATAGTGTATGTTATAAATTGCAAAGCTAGCTCATCATCAAAACATTTTTCTTCCAGTCCCCTTAGCTTTCATAATTTCCTTAACAGAGAATTTGCCTTTGCCTGGCATACACAAGAAAATATATGAACAGCAAGAATATTTAATTTTGCAATCATGTATACATGTTAAATAATTTTCTCAGTACCATTTATTGTTGAAAAGAATCACAAGTTCATTGTTTGCTTTCTTCCTCCTCTAGTTTAGGACATCCATGAAGCAACTACACCTAATTGGTAAGTAACATGAAGTCTGCCACAGTTGTAAGTAACCATGTTCATGCCAGACAGCCACTCTTGACCTAAAACAATCTAAGGCATTCAAATGAATCTGTAATTATATGCAACATTTAAATTAGAAATTCTAATTAATAAATGTAGACTCTGGTTCCCAGAGACCCTGAATTGTTTTAAGTGGATAAAAAATTCATGGATGGAGTGATGAATACATAATATAAATATTGTAAAAGATTCCTGACTACTAGCCGTGAACCATCTAGTCTTCAACAGGCTTACTTTTCTAACACACAGAATGGAAATAAGCGATTAGACCTATTTTCTGCTTGAAAGAAACATTACTGTGACTCTAAATGCAACTACAGCTGGCACCTAAGGGAGGAGAAATGTTATAGCTCTTCCAAAAACAGGCCCTCATCTATAGCAGATATATCATCAGGTATTGAACCCAAGCCCTTGCAGAAACAGCACCAAAAAAAAATTTTCCCATGCATGTGACTAAAGATTTTCTGTAGCTGGGCACGGTATTATTGTTACTATCTCCATTGGGGGTACAATGACTGCAGAATAATAAGTTCACAAATTGACACTGTTGTGGCTTTAGTACAGATGTAGATGTAGTACCCTGCTAAATGCAGTAACTCTCAGAAAACATCTGACTGTCACTCTGTCTTCCACTTTGTAGTGCTTTCGTAACTGAGTAAAATATTTAAATTATGACTGAGATTCTTTTTAAACATCTAAATTTAATTTAATAGCCTTTCACAAGCTGTTCATGAACGTTTACTGTCAACCATATTTTACATTCATTCAGATTAATTTTTTCAGTATTGCCTAAAAACATACAGTTTCAATATTTTCTATTTATTAACCTTTCATTGTCTAGTCATAAGTTGTTGGTTATTTTTTGGTTTATAACACATCCTGTGGTAATCCCCAATGGAAGGATGGCACGTGACATAAAAATCAGTAAATGGGAATCATCTATTTTCACTTCTAAATTGTTTCAGCTATCTTAACAACTCATGACATAGTAAAAAATTACTATGAGCTTGTATCACAATATGAGTGTTCATAAATTTAGAATGTCATTAATAATTTCAGTTATAGGTATTATTTCTTCTCTTAAAAATATACACCAAATTATTACAAATAAAACATTGTCAAAACAAATAAGCAAATGATTCACATAAACCAAGGATTTTTAATGTTTGAACACCAAAGATAAAATAAATTAGAATTTCTTTGAGGTGCATGGAGAAAGCACACCTTCACTGTGTTATAAAAAAGAAGTTGGGGGAGGTGAAATGGTGTAATGTAAACATAATTAATAAGTCATTCTCAGTATAAACAGCAAGCAAAGATCATTTAACCACAAAGACAAGTTTTGCCTTTTCTGTTAATTAAGGAGCATTTGTACAGTGCTTTTTAAAATATAGTGATCTCTATTTGTTACATAGTTTCTATTTTTTAATTTTTAAATGTTGCTATTTATTTCCGAAAATATTGGGAACTCTGGTAAAAATGATATTAGCACACATCCAGAAAACACCACATTGCATAGACCATTTTCTGGACTAAGAACCTGAATTTTGAAAACAGTTTATTCTTTATAAATATACAGCATCTTTGTATTTTAGTTTGTTTTATTCTTTAAAAGGTCTAGAAAATCTAGGCAATACGGCATAAACACCAATAATTTAATTAAAGTTACTACTTTAGATGAACAATGTATTAAAACTATAAAAACAGATTATAGATTAAACAAAAAATACACACAGAGCGGCGCTAATAAAAATAACTTAGTTCCTGTTCCAAATATCAATAACGCACATAGTATTCATCTCTGCCCCTCCGAATCATTAAATATGGCACTATTAAATGTTAGAGCTTTAACTAACAAGACATTTTTTATCAATGATCTTATTAGTGATAAAAAAATAGACTTTATTACACTAAGTGAAATGTGGCTTAGCTCAGATGGTGCAGCTGTTTTAATCGAATCTGCGCCTCCGGATTACAGTTTTACTCGTGCAGATCGTCAAGGAAAGAGAGGTGGCAGACTAGCAAACATTTACTCTAGCCGGTTAAAATGTAAAGATGTCAGTTTTGGTAAATTCAAGTCCTTTGTTATTCATGGAGATTCTCACGTTCTAGTATTATCCGTGTATAGACCTCCTAAATTCAACGCGTCTTTCTTTGAGGAATTCTCTGACTTAATGTCAATTTTAATTTCGAAGTATGACACACTCTTAATAGTCGGCGACTTTAATTTTCATATAGATAATCAGTGTGACCAAAAAGTAAAAGAATTTATGAACCTCCTGGACGCTTTTGATTTGAGACAGCTCGTTAATCAGCCTACATATAAAGCAGGTCATACGTTAGACTTAGTAATTACTAAAGGACTAAAAGTTGATATAAAGCAGGTCATTGATACGGGTCTATCAGACCATTTTCTTCTACTTTTTAATATAGAAATAATGATAGAAAACACTCATGAGAAGCATATTGTTAAAAAACGCTTTTTTGACTCATCAGCAGCTTTAAAACTTACAAACATTCTAAGCAATCAGTCCGTTTATAGTGCCAACTATAATAGCGAGGATAATGTAAATAGTAAGGCGGAAAGATTTAATACTAAGGTGAGAGCTGCTGTTGACATAGTTGCACCTGAAAAGACAGTTAAAAAAATTTCTAGCATTGTTATACCATGGAAGACCCAAAGAGTGTCTGATTTAAAGAGAACATGCTGTAGAGCTGAGCGTAAATGGAGGAAGACTAAACTAACTATCCACTATGAAATATTAAAAGTTAAAATAACAGAATACAATAACACAGTCCGTCTTGAGAGGCGCTGCTATTTCTCTAAGATTATAAATAACAATGCTAGTAATCCCAGAGTCTTATTTTCGACGATTGATTGTCTGTTAAACCCAGGTAACTCAAAGGAGTGCCTCCTAAGTACTTCCAGTAAAACCTGTGAGGCTATCGCTGTATTTTCCATCAAAAAATGAATGATATTAGAAATAACATAGTATATCTCCCCAACACTAAGGATCCTCCTAAACCCCAGTATTCCGTTATAAACAAACTAAACTCTTTCACTAGGATAGATTTACCTGATTTACATAAAATAATTTCTCAAATGAAACCCTTCACCTGTGCCCTTGACCCAATACCAACAAATTTTTTCAAAGAAGTATCGGGCGTGCTAATTGATAATGTTCTTGACATAGTAAATTCGTCATTAGATACGGGGGTCTTCCCAGACTGTCTTAAGACTGTTGTAGTTAAACCCCTACTTAAGAAAAATAATCTCGACCCCTCTGCTCTTGAAAATTATAGACTCATCTCTAACCTGCCTTTCTTAAGTAAAATTCTAGAGAAGGCAGTCATTATGCAGATAAATGAGCACCTCAATAAACATGCTATTCTTGATAAATTTCAGTCAGGTTTTAGAACAAATCACAGCACAGAAACTGCACTCGTTAAAGTAGTAAATGATTTGCAGGTAAATGCAGACAGAGGCCATTTATCTGTTCTCATCCTCTTAGATCTGAGTGCCGCATTTGACACCATTGATCATAATATTCTTAGAAATCGCCTTAGTCAATGGGTGGGCCTCTCTGGCAGCATCTTAAATTGGTTTGAATCCTACCTGGCAGGGAGAAAATTCTTTGTTAGTTGTGGTAATTATAATTCAAAGACACATGATATTCTATATGGTGTTCCACAAGGCTCTATCCTGGGTCCGCTGCTCTTCTCAATCTACATGCTTCCATTAGGTCAGATTATCTCAGGATACAACGTGAGCTACCACAGCTATGCTGATGACACACAGCTGTATTTATCAATTGCACCTGATGACCCCGAATCTCTTGATTCACTAACACAATGTCTAACTTGTATCTCAGAATGGATGAATAGTAACTTTCTCAAATTAAATAAAGAGAAAACCGAAATCTTAGTGATTGGCAATAATGGATACAATGAGGCTATTAGAAATAAACTGGATGCGTTAGGATTAAAAGTGAAAACGGAGGTAAAAAGCTTAGGGGTAACCGTTGACTAATCTAAATTTTAAATTGCATATTAATCAGATCACTAGGACAGCATTTTTTCACTTAAGAAACATAGCAAAAGTTAGACCTCTTATATCATTGAAAGATGCGGAGAAATTAGTTCACGCATTTGTTTTCAGTCGACTAGATTACTGTAACGCACTCCTCTCAGGACTACCCAAAAAAGACATAAATCATTTGCAACTAGTGCGGAATGCAGCTGCTAGAATCCTTACCAGGAAAAGAAAATCCGAACACATTTCTCCAGTTTTGATGTCACTACACTGGTTACCTGTGTCATTCAGAATTGACTTTAAAATTCTGCTTATGGTTTATAAAGCCTTAAATAATCTCGCCCCATCTTATATATCGGAATGTCTGACACCTTATATTCCAAATCGCAACCTCAGATCCTCAACTGAGTGTCTCCTTAGAATTCCAAGAGCAAAACTTAAAAGAAGTGGTGAGGCGGCCTTCTGCTGTTATGCACCTAAAATCTGGAATAACTTGCAAACAGGAATTCACCAGGTTAATACAGTGGAGCACTTTAAAAAACTGCTGAAAACACATTACTTTAACATGACCTTCTCATAACTTCACTGTAATTTAAATCCTGATACTCTGTATATCCAATCCATTATATTAACTATTCATTCAAAATCTGTACTAACCCCTACTCTCTCTTCTGTTTCCTATTCCAGTGTCCTTTTGGTGGTGGCTTGTGCCACCACCATCTACCCAAAGCACTGTGATGTTCCAACAATGATGGATGGATTAAAAGCCAGAAGTCTGTATGACCATCAGCATCAAGTGACTCCGTGAGAACCCTAACTACAAAGTGGACTATTTCATTTATGTTAGGTAGAATGCCTAGAGGGGACTGGGCGGTCTCGTGGCCTGGAACCCCTACAGATTTTATTTTTTTCTCCAGCTTTCTGGAGTTTTTTTTGTTTTTTCTGTCCACCCTGGCCATCAGACCTTACTCCTTTTTCTATGTTAACTAATGTTGTCTTATTTTAATTTCTTATTTTGTCTTTTATTTTTCTTTTCTTCATTGTGTAAAGCACTTTGAGCTACTTTTTGTATGAAAATGTACTATATAAATAAATGTTGTTGTTGTTGTTGTAGTTTCAAGTAGTTTCAAGTTTATTGACATATACAGATAACAACAGAACATCATTACCAGTAATGACATTTTTGGACTCAGAGTCCCCTTAAATTGCACAGTAAAATAACATTTAACATTTATTCAAAATGTAAAAATAATAGAAGTAAGAATAAAAGGTGCATAGTAAAAATTTAAATGTCTGTAGAGCAAGGGAGTGTAGTGCATGTATGTGGATGTTCCAGCTTATGTACAGAAGATAACTTCTAAAAGTGACTAGTATTTTTAAAATGACTGTTGTTTTCCTATATAGCTTTTAATTTTACTCGTCCATATTCAGAATTCAGCCTTATTTATTGTAGGATCACAGGATTCTGTTTCTATCTCAGCTGCACCTGATGCAAGGAAGGAGTCATCCATTTACAATGTGCTAGTCCATTGAGAGATGAACTTCCAGCTTAGTGTATCATGCACATAAATGTGATGTGGGAGTAAACTAGTGGTATAAACCCCATGGAAAAAGAAGGAAAACAGTCCAGCACTATAGAGACAGTCATTTGGCTACTAAATTAAACCAGGTCCTTGAAGCTCTGAGGCACCCGTATAAAGAAATGTACCTCCAAGTCATTCTATAGATTTAATTAATGTACTCTGGGCAAAGTGTACTACTATCAAGTGTCTGCAGGTGCCCACAGGTGCATTAAATGCATGCTATTTACTAAGGAAATTGAGTAATTAAGTAATTGAAGGCTGTTTAAAAGGAAAAGCAGAAGACACCACAGACCCCAGGAAATGATGTCCTTGACCTAGTGGAAGAAGCGGATTTTGTTTAATCTCAAAAAATAATCAAGGCTTGAGCTAAAGAGACCCGGTGCAGTGTGCTGCTCAGAATGTCATAGCTGAACATATTAAGCTGAAAACAGGTTAAAATCAGACTAAAATGGCTAGATAGATGACAGATAATAAAATGAATGTATTATGGAGATTTGACAGCAGCCTTGCTTTAGTTGCACTGGGGATAACACAATATTCTTAATAGGTATATTTATAAAAAAAATCTGGTATTTACTAGGTTTTATAATAAGTCTTGCAAATCCATACTTAAATATTGACTCCATTACATGGGTACAATAGCTTTACAATAACATTTACATAAAATATGTAAGTTTGCACAGTGTGAAAGGGATGTACTATATAAACACACAAGTGCAGCACACTCAACATTCATCTGTATAAATGACTTTGATGATTTTCAACCAAAACGCATCAAAAACCTACTGAGCAATTTATAACAAGCAAAGTAAAAAAAAAGCCTCAAAACGCCCATTAGCAGCTGCTATCTCTCCCTCTGCATTCTCTGGCCCTGCTTCTATGAATACTAAAGCATTCTCAATTACATGCTGGTGTATTGATGCTGCTCTATAGCAGAACTACACACACAAAAGTAAGTGGATGTTGAAAGCCTAGGGTCAGAAAAAAGCCTGTTCCTTTTGCAGTTGTTAAAATGAGAGAAAAAATCTTCTGATAATGAACAAAGAAAGCAAATTCCCCATCCACATTTTCGAACAAAGGTGAATGCCTGAAACGCATAAATCTGAATATTGGCATGCTAAGCAGGTGTAGAAATGTGACATTTGCAAAAAAAGGTTTAATTCTACTTTATAGAATGAACAAATAGTTCTTCAAAAAAATTGCAAATTTGTTTGGTGCTATAGCAAATGTGTATATACTGTCACACACGTACGCATGGGAGGCAGCTAAAGGGCTTGAGTAAGGGCAGTTCCGAATCATACTGGGATGTGGCAGAGTGCACTGACTCTTTTTCTCCCTTTCCTGCAGACCATTCATGGGAGATGGCCCTCTTGACGTCACTTCCGGGACTGAGCCTATGAAGAAGACCTTGCCGGCTCCGGCCCCTGTGAAGTCACGTCCGGGCTCGAGCCTATGGCTGAAGACCTTCATGAGCCCGACCCCTTTGACCTCACTTCCTGTCTTCCCCTTTAAAAGCCTCCACCTTTTCCCTATTCCTTCAATTCTGTTTTGGACTCGGTTTTGTGCACTTCATTGCTGTATTCATTTTTCGACTTTGCAGCCAGGATACCAATTACTTGGGTGGCTGCCCCAAACCTTGCTATGACTCTGTGTAGAGTTTGTGACAATACACATGAAGGACACTCATGAAAGCCTTCAGGAGAAAATAAAATGATTAAGTAATATAAACATCGGACAGGATAGCTCATTTTTAGGAATACTTACTGGATTCTGCATAATTTTAAAGCAGCCTATAAAATTAATAATTCATTAATGATTGTATGCAAGTAATTTTTACAGTGTTTGGGAATTTTCATTTAAAAAGTGAAATAACAAAATCACACTTGGACAGTGTCCTCACTGTATTAACACCCGAGTAAGCACCACCAGTAATACACTTCACTCAGGAATTTAATTTAGTTTAGAAACGTTTATAACAACGTTCAACTTTGTCTTCATAAGCAGTTTTTTCAATTTTCTATCATATGCTATTCTTATTATGTTATATGTGATAACTTATCTAGAAAAACACTGTTTTTTTAGTATGTGAAACTGTCTTTCTGCAGGGTGCTGAATAAGTCATATGCATTTTTGATATTTAAACATGTACAGTACAATCAGGTAATGAACTGAGTCAAACAAGACTCTGCATTATGACTTTTGTCTTGTAAGAAGTACCATAAGAATGATATGTCTATATGACTAAGGTGTCTGACTGCTCTGTTTACTACTAGATCAAGCTATGTTTTCTTTATATGGTGTTGTCATCATGGAATAAACAAATACAGAAGTGCCTGGTAATGTTCATTGCAGGCAGTCAAACCCCATGACCCTGTCCTGGAATAATCATATCCATGAATATGTAGCATCTGTACGCTTTTAGTATGCAAGTTACTGGTATTTGTAATTAGAATTACTTTACATATTTCAATTCCTATTTAACTTTGCCAGGCTAATTTATTACCTACTGGACAGAATTTTGAATGCTTCTATCCTGAAATGAAAAATTCCAAGATTTCCTTGTAATATTCAATTTGTGATATTCTATGCATCCCATCAAACCCTGTTATCCTGTAATGGAATAAAATGTTTGAATTTACAATATTTGGATATTTTTAGTATGCAAGCTACTGGTATTTTTAATTAGAATTACTTTACATATTTTAGTTCTTATTCATCTTTTCAGACTATATTGTATCCAATATAGGATATGTGAGTTAAAACTAAAATAAATACATATCATTTTAAATAATATAATAAACCTGGTATCATTCATTTTTGTTATAAGGTTATATTACTTCTTTCATTCCTAATAATAAAGTCATGGCTTACTAGTGCAAAAGAATATACTGCTATCAGATATTCCCTAGTGGCTCAGCTGGCAAAGTTGTATTGCAGTAATGAGCCTCACTATGGGGGTTCAAATTCTGCTACAATTGCTTTCAAGCTACTATAGATTTAAAGAAGCTAACAGATGCTCTAAATTGATATGGTATTACTTAAAATGCAGACCAGGCATTTTAGAGGGCAATTGTTTTGTTTCACCTTTTTACACTTTTTAACTTTTTCCTAACATTTTTTGCTTTAACAAATCAAATAGAGAAAAGCAATAATAATAACTAAAAAAAGAGAATAGAAGTGCTATATAGTTCAATTTCATTAAAAGAAAAATCAGATTAAGGCTTCATAAAAAATCCTGGCAGTGCATTGTGTTCTTTAGTATGCACAATCTTTAAGGATATTGGTAAAGTATGATATGTTTTCAGACATCAGATATGAAAAAAGACTTATTGTGGAGGTGGATGAGTTGGTTAAATGTGCTCATTCACCTCTGACAAAGCTGTGTGCAACTCTAATAAACTGTAAATACTATATTCCCACTAAGAATATAACACTGTAGTTGCAATATATCATCAGACTACTCAACTAAGACCATGGGAGGTCACAATGATTGTAAGTTTCCATTTCAACCAACTGCTGCTTTAAAATAAATTCCTATCTCAAATAAACATGCTGTTGTTTTTTTTAATTATTACCTTTACTGTATTCAACTAGCAATGCAGAAATGGGTTTATTCACCATTTATAGCAATGTAATAAGTATGACTAAATTGTTCTCATTTTTCTGGTGAAGATTTTATTCTCTTCTTGATTTTGAATTGTTTTTGTTATTTTAACCATTTCTTGTCCATAATCACACAAGTGATAATAGTGCTGAAAATGCTACTTTTCTTTCGTATTCATTGTAGTTTGATCTTTCGTCTGTTCGTGGTTGATAGTTAGCATACAGGTACAATTCATTATTATTGCTCCTTATTTAATTTGCTGGCTTTTTTCAATCTTCATTTTGTAATGTGAAAGCTACTGTGATATGTAATTTGTATTTTCTGTACCATATACTAGCCAAAGTACCTGGCATTACCCAGGTACTTGTCAAAGAAAGCAAAGGTTTAATTGTTTTTTAAATGGTTACCTTGTTTTTACTGCCAGCTGTCCCATTTGTCATCCACACTACCTCTATATCAATGTCTTTTTTTCTCCTGTGAGTTGAGAATATGTTCTTTTTTTGGTCCAATTAGATTCCAGAATTGCAGTAACTCCTTCCTGAGTTGTAACCATGAATGTTGTTATGTCTGACTCATACTTTTATTTCAAGGTGGACAGTTTGTTTGCTTAAAGTATGAAGAAAAGGAGTTAAACAACAACTCCTTGATCCTCCTTTGAGTTGCTCTGCACTTCCACTCTCGATCAAGCCTCACCCAATACTCCCTTGCTTTTTATATTACAGTAGATAGAAGCAGTATGCATCATTGTCCAGGTATGTAATATTAAGCTCTGGTGATTTTGTTTGAGAGTCTGTCTTCAGTCTGTTTGAATGTTTCTCTTGCTCTGAACCATTAGGTGGCACTGGTGTGCAAACTGTGGCACACATGAAAAAAACACACTGGCACCCCTTGGGACCAATGTTGGGCTCCATAGTAGTCTATCTTCCTCGTATGGTCCAAGAGAGCAACTTTGCAAAATTTGGTCCAGATCGGTCAAAGGGTATAGAATTATACAGGGAATATGCAGGCATGTCAGACAGACATTCTGTTTAATATGTTCTGTTTTATATACTGTATATAGTTTTTAATATGTTTTACATTGTCTTCTTTACAATTTTTTTTTTCTGTGAATATACTCTCTTGATTGTTGCCATATAGTGATGGTTAACAAAGAGGAAATACAATGTCAACAAATGATGGAAAGAAGCACCTACTTCAGTGATATGTCTACTTACATGACCATTAGTAAACATTATCTTAAACAATATTTCAAAATAAGTAAAAAAGCAAAAATGTAACTAATATCGACACAACTTATCCATTCCTATGTATAAAGCATACAAATAATTATTACATTCTTTAAAAAGTTATCAAACTTGGTTTGATTTTTTCAGATAGACAAAATAATGGTACAAATTAATAAATAAGTCTACACTCTTTGTAGACCTCCATGGCCTTAGTCTAGTGGTTTGCAAGATAAAACAGTCTCTCATAAAATTCACCCATTTTAAAGTGAAAATTTTCTTTAAGCATAAACAATACTGCAGTTACACTGGTATAAGGTGGACAATTGTCTTCAGTTTTTCTAGGCAGGTGTTCTTGATTGTGTGTCTTCATTTAGTGCCACCCTAATTCAATGAATGTGGTTTTAGTATCTTCACCTCACTTCAATAATGATCACAGATTTTCTGTTCTTCTATAATAAACAAGCAATGATTATACAACAGCCACTGACTAAGAAGATTCCCCAAACGCTTTGTCATGCAACTGTCTGTTTCAATTCTACTGTAATAAGAAAAATTTGGTTTTCCTACAGCTTCAATAGAGGAAAGAAAGACATAAACACAGAAAAACATATAAGCCATCCAAAGAGTATTCAAGGTGCATCCAGTAATTTTTTAACATTGTAATCACATGATCCCTGTCTATCAGCAGAAATGGAGGCCATTTTATTATTGTTGTTTAATTGAGGTGAATGTATGTAAGAAATTGAAACTAATCAGTAAGCTAGTACTATTGCAGGCAGTGTGAGAAATGCCCACTATTGATCAGCTGTATGGTTAGTGCTCCAATTTTGGATGAATACAAAGGTTTTACTCTGGAACTATGGAATACACAATAAATATGTAGAATACCATCAGTCTGAATATGAATATCCTAAGTAGTGTTCAACCGATGCAGATTTTTTAGATGAAGATATGGTTTCAAATGAACATGTTTTAACTTAACACCTATACACATTAAATGATATTACATAAAGCAGACAGAAACCTGGAATTTATCACTCTTTCTTAAGTGTACACTGCTAGTGCAGTGAATACAAGCATCTAATTGCTGATGTTTATAAATATACATAAAAATATAGCCCAATTTGACTTAAATTATATGATGTAAGAATTTTTTAAGGGATTACTGAATAAATATATCAGTCAGTGTATATCCTGAGAGATGTGTAGATTAAATATTAAAAAATATCTATTTGCATATATATATATATATACCAACACAGGGCACAAGGCAGGAACCAATCCCGGGCACGGTGCCAACCCACCGCAGGACACACACAAACACACCCAGCACATACTATTGCCAATTTTGAATTGTCAATCCACCTAATCTGCATGTCTTTGGACTGTGGGAGGAAACCGTAGCGCCCGGAGGAAACCTATGCAGACACGGGGAGAACATGCAAACTCCACGCAGGGAGGACCCAGGAAGCGAACCCAGGTCTCCTAACTGCGAGGAAGCAGCGCTACCACTGCGCCACCGTGCCGCCCTCCGTGTATAATATTTAATGAAAATTATTATTGTTATACAACCAGGAGGGAGCTTGCCATGGAGTTATTTAGCTTTATTTATCTATTTTTACTTATTTTAAATCTGCACATATTTTGACAGCTGAAAAAGTTACCTATGAATTAGACTTGATAGTTAACTAGAATGTTATTTTTGCATATCTCCCAGGCTCCCACTTGTCATGAGACCAACACTAACGCAGATTCCAAAAGCAAACACAAAAGAGTAGGGTGAAGAATAAGCTCGGACAACAGGCTAGATGAATAACCATGACAAAAGAAGTAGCATTTTAATAACATAAACAACATAACATCCATCCATCTATATCCTAACTACAGGGTCACGGGAGTCTGCTGGAGTCAATCCCAGCCAACACAGGGCGCAAGGCAGAAAACAAACCCTGGGCAGGGCGCCATCCCACCGCAGGGCACACACACACACCAGGCACACACTAGGGACAATTTAGAATCACCAATGCACCTAACCTGCATGTCTTTGGACTGTGGGAGGAAACCAGAGTACCCGGAGGAAAGCCACGCAGACACTGGGAGAGCATGCAAACTCCATGCAGGGAGGACCTGGGAAGCAAACCTGGGTCTCCTAACTGCGAGGCAGCAGCGCTACCCACTGTGCCACCGTTCTGCCCCCGACATAACATCACCAATCATTAGTCATGCCATTGGAAAGTTAAATGGAACTTGTCCTGAATAAAAAGCTGTCTGAGAGCTAACAGATCTGCCTTTTGCTCTTGAGCTGGGTCAAATGACTTTATTCACTGGAAAGTGTTGTAATTCCGATCTATATTCTAAATTTTCCTTTTCACTTCTACAGTTGCCTGACTGGATAAAACTTTAATTATTGTAACAGATTCAGACAGTGAAGTCTCATATTAGGTTTGACCAACTTTCTCAGAGCTTGTACAGGGCTAGTGAGAAACATGTAATACACAAAGAAACATATAACATACAAAAAAAACTTTTTCCATTATTGCTCCGTGTAAAAGTAAAGATCTCTGCTTTGTAAGGATGTGTAACATATGGCACATGAAGAAACACTTCTTCGTTAACAAATCCAAATAAATTCATAGCCAACAATGCAGCCTAGGAAGCTTATTTACATAAAATCTAATCAATTTGCTCTACAAAAACTTCAGGATTTCAGTTATTTTTTTAGGGCAAGAACTGCTTGCTTGAAAAGAGGCAAAGTGAACTAGGACAAAATTAGTTTTTGGCAAATAAATTGTTTTATCAAGCAAATGCCTTAGAAAGTCAAACCTCTGCTCTGTCAAAAGCCAACTGACTGGGCATTTCAAAACTCAGACTGAATAATGAGATGCACATGACTTTGATAAGAAAACAGACCCTGGAATGGGGGGGGGGGAGGGGGGGGGATGTTTATCTGCAAACTCTCACAGTGCAAATGCAATCACTGCAGCATACAGAAACAAATGTATAAGCCTTTGAAAGTAAATCCTCTGCAGTTTTTTGTTTTTTTTTACTGCGTAAACTCCTGACTTTTGAAACAAAGACATTCTTAGTTACTAAGTAAAAACCTTGTGCACATTTGGACTAAGCAGTGAAGCATTTTGAAGCTCAAGAAACTGTTTAGCATGTACATTTAATAATGATTAATTTGTTACCATTGTGGTGCCTATCAGTCAAGAAGAGTGGCTTTTCAAACTGAGGCTGTTTATACTAGAAAAATGACCTAATAAATATGAGTTTCAAAATCATAGTAACCCTAGAGGTTTAACCAATACTTATGCATATTGTAGAGACTAAATGATGACCTGATATATCACCAACATATATTAGCGGTTTGGCTCTAATCTTAAGTAGACAAATTGCATCATAACCAGATATGCAATCTGCAAACAAAAGCCACCACACTTTCTGTTCCCAACCAGCATCAATACAGTGCTATATGTGCAAAGCTAAAAATGTCCCTTTCATCATATGGATTAAGGTAATAACAAGCCATGAACCAATTTGCCACCATGCCACAGATCAGAGCAGCTGCTCTAGTTATCTGAGAGCATGGAAGGAAAAAGAATGTAATTTTGACTGTAAAGCAGGCTTCCTCTGCAACATGAACACTCTCAGTAATCTCTGACACTTTCTGCTACTGCATGTTAAACTTTTTAGCCTCAGTGTAACCAATCCAGGCATTAATGGCTGTGTGGTGCTCTTATTTATACTTTTTCTCTGATACTCTGTGGGCTCCTTCTCGTATCCACTCAAGGCATGTCAAAGAATGCAATCCCCTTCTCTGCAGGATGGACTGCTGCCACTATTTACAAGTATCTAGCCTCTTCCTACCTGAGAAGAGCTGATTGCCGGCTGCTATGGTACTTTCTTGCAAACCCAATAATGGGCACTGAGTGATTTATTACAACATAAAATGTTTTTAAAATGTGTTTACAGGAAACCCCACAACTTTGATTTGCAAGCATTTGGGGGAGGGGGTTCAGAAAGTTAAATACAACATCTCAAACACACACACAAATCCCCTGCATTTAACACCTTTCTTGTGTGTGAGTAAAGAACATGAAAGAGAACAACTGAATCAGCAAAATAGCCAGCTTATACTGATAACATTTATCATTCAGTTTGTCATTACTGTCAAAAGTGGATGATGGATAATCCAAACACTTGCCCTAGTTCACAATGTACCATAGGTTATTGCTTCCAAGCATTACAAATAAAAAATATGTTCTCTACTTTTTAATAAGCATTTTTTTTCTTTTTCTTAAAATATGTGTACATCTTGATAGGACAAACAGTATATCCCTCTTGTCGCAGATTCAAATTATGTCAGTGGAACTGTCTGGTACTTATGTAAATGAGATCCAAAGGAGGCTCTGAAACTGAAGGAAAGGCAAAATGCCTCTAAAGATTTTCAGAAAAAGACAGTGGAATGCAAATATTTGCAGAGGATGTGGTAGGACAGGCTGCTTTTGTCCCTTACCATTTTTCCTAAATTGCATTCAAACTGCAATGTTTGAACCTAATGTTAAATGTTTCTTTTGTCATATTCTGGTACATATAAAGCCCAAAGACTATGACCTTTTTAAGAACCATTTTGTAAGACTAATTCTTAGTCTTCTCAGAATGTCTTACTTCGCAAATAGGTGACCAAATCCATTACAGCACAATATTATTAATTTTATGGATACCTGGTTTTAAATTAAATTTTATTTCCCTTGTGCATTTTTGATTTTTAAAGTTTATTAGCCAAATATACAAAATTAGGACCAAAGCAGTGCATTAGGTTGATTGCCAACTTTAAATTGGATTAATTGAATTGACTGTGCAAGTGTGTGCCCTGCATTTGGAAAGGTTTTGGTTACTGCCCCACACCCACTACCTCCTAGATAGATTCTGGCTCCCTGTGACCTGTGTAATAAGTGGGTTCAGTTGGCAAATGAACAAAATAAAATTTCAGAATACATTTAACATAGTATGTTCTTTCACTTGTTGGCTAAGGCTCTTAACAGAAAAAAAAACTGTTTGACTATAATAACTCAATGAAATAATTGGTATATCTACAGAGGAATAGATATACAGTACATATATCCAAATATATCCATAAATACTGAATTCTATACTTGCAAGTACACATTTAATTAAAATTAATAAGTTGTATTTTTAAAAATGCAGTTGGAGCTGCAAGCACTGCTAAAGGCAATAGGATACACCATGCACTGAAACAATTCTAGAGATACTGAGATGCCAAGACACCAAATAAATAGAATCACAACACCCACTCATTCCCTCTCCAATGAAGAAGCTTCATTTTCATCCTTGCCTTGCAGGATACAGCTTTATCTTATGTCAGGCACATTAATCCTTTTCACTGTGCATTTTTTTACATGACTTAACCTCAAAGAGTCTGCACTTTCATGCATGTGCAATTTAGATCAGTTCTTTCTATTCAATATTGAATTATCACAAAGGAATTGCTACTGTGAACTGAAAGATGAAGGAATTTACTGTAAGACCACTTACATGACCACAAACATCCACCATTCAGCCCATTCAAAACATAGATGTAATTGTGATAATTTTATAAGACTTAAAATGCAACATAATACAACTGAATCCTTAACATCTATTTTGCCGAGCCCAGTGAAGAATCTTTCAATAATTATGTTTGCTTACACTTTATTTATAAGTCCAGTCTATTTGATTAACTTTTTAGTTGAGAGCACAAATTGCACATTTATTGCCACAGTGGCTAAGCTGTTTATCCATTTATGGACTGTAGTATAATGTGACTAAAGGACAACTATTAAAAAAAACATTAATTCATTCATTGACTAAATACAAGATGATTTCCAAAAAAATTTAAAATCAAGTGTGGTAATACCATATTACTAGTAAAATGCTGTAATAACATGATGGATAGCATGGTGGTTCAGAAGTATGATTGCTGTCACACGGATGCAACATACTAGGTTCAAATATCATATCTGTAAAGAAGCTGCACAATGATCCCAATGTCTGTCTGGTTTTCCTCCAAATACTCTGTTTTTCTTCTCACATTCACCAAGACATGCACTTTATTTTAACTGGTAATTCTAAATTGCCCCCCATGTGGGTTTTCAAAGTGTGGGCCATGTGAAAGACTGTTGCCCAATCCTTGTCTGTTTTTTACTTTGTGCCCAGTATTGCCCTGTTACCCTGAAATGGATTAACTATGGCTAAGAATGTCATGTTATATTTTAATTAATGATATACAGTATACACTCAACTTCATTTAAAGTGCTTAACATATTTTTCTATAGATGGAACTTCTCATTTACTTTAAAATTACTTCTGCTAGTTTTAATTCATAAGATTCCATTAATTATCTGGCTATCTATATATAGTATGCCAAGCTATACACTTTATATACTAATTTATACATACATACACACACACACACACAGTATATACATATAGTATATATGTATACATACATACATACATACATACATACATAGCTTTGCCTGGACAATAATGGACTTTGAAGAATGTTCTAGAATGATTTCACTTTGGTCTGAAATTGGTGAACACTTCCCATAGTCCCCATGGAGGGGAAAGAATAGCAGAGAAATTCTAATGTATCTTGTCACTTAAAACGTGTGTTTTCACAGCCAAGCTGGAGTAGCCTGCTGTAATCAAATCCCATGGAGATGCTTTGGAAAAAAGAGAAAGGGAAGTGTTTACTCTGCTAAAAAAATGCCCCACACTCAAGGCTGCCAAACAATTATCTAATTAACTTCTCTAAAAACCTGTCTTGCATGTTTCCGCAGGGACTGGAAACAAGTCATTTTGTAATTATTTATGCACTTATATATTTAGTTATTTATTAACTTTGTACAATGCACTGGCTGGGCTCCTAAAAGAACTTATTTAGAAATTGGGCCCAGGACATACAGAGTGTAGCATTGCAGTATGCCAGACACTCAAAACTACAATCACGTTTAAAATAAGTAGTCAACTGGAAAATTGACTTAATTCGTATATGCCAACTGAACACCAGGGTGTCTTGCTGGTACAATGGTTAGAGCAGCTGGTCACATGGCTCTAGGTGACTAGGTTTGAATGGTGATCAGTTTGTTTTTTGTTTCTTTATGTACTCAAACTCAACTTCCTGCTCCCCAAAATCCATCCACATACACAGCACGCACAGACCTCTTAAATTGTGCAGTTTAGATTGACTTGTATGTCTCAACTGGCATTGTAACACTGAGGTTAGTTTCTATGTTTCTGGCTCACAATAACCATAAACTGGAATAAGATGGCTGAGGAAATTAATGCATGTATGGATGAATAGTATTTCGCTCTAGATGTAAAAAATAAATAAATAAAAAATACTGCAACCTCATTGGGTTTTCAAAGGCAAGCAAAGAACCTACCTAACATTGCCTTGATTTCCAGTGTAATATTTGTGAGAACTAGGTAATCTCTAGCTACAAATAGAGCTAATGCACTTCAATATATGGTAGGCTGTCATGGGGTTCTCCACCCAGAAGGTCTGGACGTAGCTTACAAAGGCAGTTCTCATATAGCAGAAATCCCAGAAGAGGGACTGAGAAAAAAAAAACAGGAGGTTCCACATGTTACTTGCCATTTTTATCATAAAAGCCTCAGTGGGATAATGTACACAGAGCAGAAGACAGCAGCACAGAGTTAGCTTGACGAATTTTGAATACAACTGCTGAAATCCCGATGTAACTTTAGCCTCCCCAGAGTGTAGTGATGACAGTAATAGCTTACTGTGAAAACACAAAAATGTTTAAGATATATATTTTTCATAAATATGTGTATATAATACAGCATATTAATAATCTACTTCTATTTGAGATAATTACATTTTTGCCACAGACCACTATATTTTGAATAAATTCAGCCAAAATACAGATTGAAAGGATCTGCTCTATAGAGATGTTCTGAAATGATGAATATGACATTCTGGACTGATCGGTGATCCAGTAAAAAGGTCTTTTTACCTCAATGTAAACAGGTCAGAATATTCTTTTGTTATTTAGTTCACAAAAAGGTCATGACCTTTCTGCAGTGGGATAAGCAATGGATTCTGACATGATGAAGAACATTTTTTCTTCTCACTCTTAATATTTACTGTAACTCTTTTCTTGGCTAAAAGTATATTTTATCCAATACTAAAACAAAAATAACTGACTTTCTACCCTTCATTTAGATTATACATTAACACACTACTTAGCAATCTATCCACTGGCAGAGGCTTTATTTTACTTTATTCCCATTATTCTTATACTTAGCTTGGAATATGGCAAATTTCCAACATTTCCAGGAACAATGTGTAATTGTAAGGTAAAAAAGCACAGTTACAGTTGTCATTTTTTTAATACTGATGTAACAGACCACAGAGGAGAGGACAGCTGACTTATTTTTTCTTTGAATACAGGAAGGAAGTAAGTTTGTGTTTCTATGGGCACAATTCACATGAATTCACTTCTCAAAGCACTTTATCATCATTAGCAGAAAGTGCCTACATGAAATGTGGTGTTCTTCCCTCTGACATTAAGGAAAGGCTGAAATTTAGCCAAACCACAAAAACTGCAGTGGGTTAGCGTTAGAGTTAATATACAGTTAGCTGACTTTAAATGATCATTGTAACTTAAATCTCATTCATTAATGTATAACGTCAACAATAAGGTATCGATTATAAAGCAGTATTAATTGATATGAGTCCCATGCCAGAAAGATAAAAAAAGTTTAATAAGTCTATGCTCAGCCAGTTCTCATTTATGTAAAAAAAAAAATCATATATTTTTATACACTGTGCTGTTCCTACATTTATGCTGATGTTTGAGGGGTGCCGCTCATTTCTGCATACTTAAATCCATCCTATTCAAACAGAATTTCTTTTTTTTGCCATGTTTATTAATCTGTTCTCGTGCTAGATGTGCAGCTTTACTGGAAACAATGAATAGAATAAAAAAAATGAAAGGCTGTGGTTTCTTAGAAATCCAAATGTCAGATTTCAGAACAACTAAAGAACAGTATTAATGGGAAAAGTTGCAGTCTGTGAAATAATCCAGTGGCTGCAAATGCAGTACATGGACACCTGAGATTAGTTCCACATGTCTTTTGTATTCTTTTTGACTTCTTGGGCATACTGTGAAACTGTTCAAAGTTATTTCCGAAGTCTAAAATAATCTGATTTTTTACACTGTTTGCCATACATACATATGAAAGTGTCAGTCATGACACAAGTGAACAGGGGATCCACCAGAAGCTAAACAAGTTTAAGTCTGGTCAGTCCTCGCATAGTAGGCCAACCAGGAAAGACTGGGTTGCTGCTAGAAGAGGTTTTGAGGGTCTGTGTGTGTCTCCCAATGCCCCAATGCAGTAATGGGGACACTGTGCTGAAAAAAATTGGGCTCTCCTTCAAATGTGACGTAAAAGTGAAGTCTGTGCCTCTCTGTGGTCATAAATGATCCCTGACCATTTAACCTCTTACAGAAAAATGAATAATTTATTCATTGTAGTATACTGCATATCCATAATATAAAAGATAATTGATCTTTTTACTTGGTTTTCTTTCTACTAGTTCCTTTGATAGCAGCATATGCATACTCAAATCATATTATTTTCTTATGCACTCAAATAATATTTTTATATGCAGTGCTGGCAGACATACTGAGTTACATACAGATATAGTGGTTTAACAACAGATGCACAGACAAATCATATGATTATTTTTTTCCCTAAATGTGCTGTCTTCTTTTTCTTCACGTGGAACCTGGTAAAGACTGTGTACTTCAGGGTGTGTGGAAAAAACTGTAATGCCATTCCTGGTCATTTTATATATGGTTTTACCTAACTCAAATCATGAACTGCTGAACCCATGGGGTGGTATGCCTGTGTTAATTTCTCCTTTTCATCTATTATATTCTGTGTTGTTACATTTTACATAGCCTACAGAGTGATATTTTCAAAAAGTGGTGCATGTATGGTGCGTGTTGGTGAAGCATGCACGTAAGAGTTTTATTGTACTAAGGACACATAATAAAAAGTCTGAATTACATCACATTGTAATTGAATCAAAGCATTAAATTGTTAAAAGGCCACCTGAATTTTAACACTAATTTCACACTGAAAATCAACATCCAGAATTACACACTTTTTTGAAGTGTGTCATGTGCATTCATTATAAAAAATTATCAGGGAAATGAAAGATGCAGGTTTAAAAAAAACTCATAGTGAGACTTTCAGTGACTGTAAGAGTCACATCCTGTAGTTGTCTACAGAACAGAGACAACAATTCACATCTGAGCATAAACATTCAATAATGGCCATTATAATAGCTGCAAGACATTAGTTTTCAAGGTGAAATGAATATACTGGAGGAAACCTCGCCTCTGGGGCTGAAAGGTTGCTGTGGAGAGAGGTGAGCAGTGAGGTGAAGTACACAGCTGGTCTCATTTTAAACAGCTGAATCTCACAAAAATATTTAGCCTTTTTTTCTTCCTAAAACAACATGAATACAATATGTACAATAAGTATGCAATCGCAAGACGCATTATCAACACTTTTGGATTGAAAAATGGACAATATTGAGTAAATTTTAAATCTTTTGTTTTCATGTTTTAAATTCATATCAATTTTAAATGTTAGAACAGGCTAAGCATTTTTAAAAATGGACAATAAAGGCTTAACTTTAGAACACAATTTCACATGGCAAATTTAATATATCCCATAATTGTGAGCAAATAACTTCAATTTGAAAAATACTGAGCTTTAAGACACAAGTAGAAACTTCAGAAACATAATTTGCTAGTGTCCTTACAATTTATACATTGCATTCTTTTTTGTCAACACTTGTAGACCAGTTCACAACACAATAAACAAATGAAAAAAATGACACTAAAGTAATGATGATGTGGATATAAGAGGACCTGCTTCTACCCATACACAGTTAGGAAAATGACGAAATATCACACTGAGTCGCTTATCCTTGAAAGAGTCATTGATGTGTTCAGGATAAACCATGTTTGAAACCTGATAAGTACAGTACAAGGTTCTTCTGATGTCAGATCTACTCTATTCATGAGACTTTGAAAACTATCTACTGCAACATAAATACATTTTTTGCCTGAGACTATGAAGCACCCCAGTCACCACACAGCTGTAAGAGTTTACTTGAAAATAAAAGTGCAGCCTTCAAGCATCTGGCCAACATTTTCTGAGTAGGGCTACAAATCATTCGTTCTGTTGGTATATTGTGTCAGTGCAGGGTGGGTTTCCTTGGATAAGAAGTGTAACTCTCAGATTTCTTACAACTCATGGATTATTGGCTTTTCCAACAGTAGACTCTGCCTTTTCATTAGCCTTAGGGTATGATGGATGATTTTGAATTCTCACTCAGTTGCAAAGCATTTTGGTTGTTGGAATAATAACTGGAGTTAATGGTATGTGGTACCAGGTGAAGTAAGCTTCTATTATGTTTGATTGTGTTTCACCTGAGAGGTCTAGTAGCAGGTCAGTCTCTAAAGAATCAGAACAGAGATCAACTAACATGAGGAAATGCTTAACAGAATTTTAGAACTAGTCCATTCTGATGATTTATCATGGTCAAATGTCACTTAATAAAAAATCACGGGACAACATTGTTTTCACTTTTGCCACTTTTGTGCAACAGTGCACTCATGGAATATACTGTAGTATGATTGCTAACAAAGTCTTTGAGTGCACCCAGCAGTAGCAAGCTGAGGGTCCATTGTGGCTTGAATCAATAGAAAAAGCATTTTGTGGTCTAGACATCTAAGAATGAATCCTGAGTGACCTTTAAATAGTCATGCATACTAATGTTGGTTCTGGTTTGAATGTCCAGTACTCCCTTATTAGTAAGACTCAGCTCTAAGTTTGCCAGTGCTTACATTGTTTGCAGGCATTGGTCTGTCACATTAAGACATTCCTCATTGTCATTTTCCAAATCAGGTTGTTCTCTTACTATGTGCCAAATTGTGCACTACTCATGAATGGACCCTGTATGTGGTTGTGATGATATAGCTCTACTTAGTGTATCACTCACATACATTTCTGGCCCTGTCCTATAATACAGTCTTCAGACTATACTGCTATAGTACAAAACAGTGTATACTGAAGGAAGTAAGAGGCTTGTGATCAGTCTCTGCAGTTACCTGTTCATATCCTTATAAGTAATGGTATAAGTGCTGACATACAAATATGATGCTCAGATATTTCTCCTTTGGTGCATACTTCCTCATGAAGCACAAGTAATTAGTTTACCATTCTGCAATATATAAAAGTCTAACCCATGCTGGCTAGAATCACTTTGGATATAGTCCGGCTTAAACACATCATAGGACAACAAAAGCAAGACAGAAATGTATTCTAAAAGTCACTTGATTTCCTGCAATGTTGTGTCATGTTTTGGAAGCCAGGTTCAGATGGTGTTGAGGAGTCTTGTCAGTGGCTCAACTACCTCTGATAGATTTAGTAAGAATTTTGCCAGGATGGTTATTAGAATTATAAGGTATTTCTCTGCTTTAACATATTTAAGTGTTCTTTTTTTGTATTTTTCTATTTCCACTTTTACCTTTTCTGTGCATTTTTAAGACAGTTGGTTGACAGGATATGACCATAGAATCACACTTTAGTATCCTTGAATTGAAGTGATTTAACACTTAACTTCAAATTAGATAGATAGATAGATAGATAGATAGATAGATAGATAGATAGATAGATAGATAGATAGATAGATAGATAGATAGATAGATAGATAGATAGATAGATAGATAGATAGATAGATAGATAGATAGATAGATAGATAGATAGATAGATAGATAGATACTTTATTAATCCCAATGGGAAATTCAGAAATTAATCTCTATGCTTCAGTCCATTGGGGGAAAGAGTTTGGTATCATGATCACAACTCATCTCATCTTTATCAGCTCTATATACACTACTGGACCTACTACTAGCTCATGCTGTATTTCTCATAAATCTCTTATACCACTGCAATATTATATGGCAATTATTCTCCTTTCCTGTGAATTCCAAAATGCTGCTGTCATCATCAAGCTTGAATATAAGAATGTATCTCACACATTCACCAAAAGTGAAAAGTTTGATCTTCGGGAATTTGCACAGAACACTTTCAAGCATAGTTATTATGTAGTCCGACATCTGAAGTATCTGACTAAAATTGAGATAGAATACTAAAATTTAATACATCTGGCGCCGCCGAGAGTGGCAGCCTTTTCAGCAGCTCCGTGTATAACTGTATGTGTATGAGTACTTTTCTACTTTTATTTTTCTATTTTTATTTATTGATCACTCCTATCACTTTATTTTATGTGGATTTGTTCACTGGACACACTTACTTTTACAACATGGGCATGGATTTTTACACGCCGAGACTCGCCTATTCAAGTACTCAACTTCGAGCGCTGAGAACAAATGCCAGTGCCGGTGTGGTTCCCTATTTACCTGATGAGGTAAGAAGGTGGTATCGTGGCAGCAGAGCGGGCACTAAGCTAAAAATGAAGCGGCTTGCGAGAAAGTGGCATTTTAAGCCTTCGGTGCCTTCTGTGATTCTGGGGAATGTGAACTCAATCTCAAATAAGATCGACGAACTGGCTGCACTGGTGAAAAATATCAGAACCTACAAAGAATGCAGTTTGTTGTGTTTTTGCGAAACTTGGCTAACTAACACCATCCCAGATGCTAACGTGGAACTACCCGGGTTTAGCACAGTTAGAGCGGACAGAGATGCAAGTACCTGTAGGAAGCACAAAGGAGGAGGACTCGCTCTCTATGTTAATACACGGTGGTGTAACTCTGGACATGTTAACGTCAAAATCTCCACTTGCTGCAGGGACATCGAACTGTTGGCCGTAAGTTTATGTCCCTATTACTTGCCCAGAGAGTTTGGACACGTCATTGTTGTTATTGTATACATTCCTCCTTGGGCGGACGTGGAGTCAGCGAGTGACATCATCCATTCTGCTGTTGCTAAATTACAAACGCAGCACCCAGAGGCGCTTGTGCTAATCGCTGGAGACTTTAACCATGTGACGCTGGACAAAACATTACCTGCATTCTCCCAGTATGTGGACTGTAACACCCGGGGAAATAAGACTATTGATTTACTGTATGCAAACGTTAAACACACATACAGCGCCACCCCACTGCCTGCGCTTGGGAAAGCAGATCATAACCTGGTTCTGCTTCAGCCTCACTATAAACCAAAAGTGAGAGTCCTACCTGTAACCACATGATCATTCAGGAAGTGGACCCCGGAGGCTGAGAATACTCTGAGAGAATGTTTTGGAACTACAGACTGGGATATCCTGCAGGGATCTCATAGTGAGAACATTGAGGAAGTTGTTGACTGCACTACTGACTACATCAACTTCTGTATGGACATTGTAGTTCCAGTAAGAACTGTACGCTGCTATGCTAACAACAAGCCATGGATTACAAGTGACATCAAGGGCCTTTTGAACCAGAAGAAAAGGGCTTTTAAAGACAGTGATCAGCATGAGCTCAAGCACGTGCAGAAGGAACTCTGAGTCCAGCTCAGGGCGGCGAAGGAGCAGTACAGGAGAAAGCTGGAGCAGAAGTTGCAGAATAACAACATAAAGGAAGTGTGGGATGGGATGAAGATCATCACTGGCTGCAGCTCAAAGCGGGGTACCACCATCGAGAGAGACGTGAAGAGAGCAAACCAAATGAACAACTTCTTCAACAGGTTTGACCACCCTAACCCACTCTCACTCTCACCTCAGAGTACTGCACCCTCCACACATCCTTCTGCTGATAACAGCATAGGAGAGACATCCCCACCCACAATTACAGCAGCGCAGGTGAGCAGAGAGCTGAGGAGACTTCGTGCCAGCAAAGCAGCGGGTCCAGATGGAGTATCGCCACGACTGCTGAAGGTCTGTGCATCAGAGCTGGGGAGGTCCTCTACAGTGCATCTTCAACCTGAGCCTGGAACAGGGGAGAGTCCCGAGACTTTGGAAAACATCTTGTATCACCCCAGTCCCAAAGGTATCACGTCCTAGTGAGCTGAATGACTTTGCTCTGACATCACATGTGATGAAGACCATGGAGAGGCTGCTTCTTCACCACCTTAGGCCACAGGTTCAACACGCCCTTGACCCTCTGCAGTTTGCATATCAGGAGAAGGTGGGAGCGGAGGATGCCATCATCTATATGCTACACCGATCCCTCTCTCACTTGGACAGAGGCAGTGGTGCTGTAAGAATTATGTTTCTAGACTTCTCTAGCGCCTTCAACACAATCCAACCTCTGCTCCTTAGGGACAAGCTGATAGAGATGGGATTAGATTCATACCTAGTGGCATGGATCGTGGACTATCTTAAAGACAGACCTCAGTATGTGCGTCTTGGGAACTGCACGTCTGACATTGTGGTCAGCAACACAGGAGCGCCACAATGGACTGTACTTTCTCCGGTCCTGTTCAGCCTATATGCATCGGACTTCCAATACAACTCGGAGTCCTGCCATGTGCAAAAGTTCGCTGATGACACTGCTATCGTGGGCTGCATCAGGAATGGGCTGGAGGAGGAGTATAGGGACCTAATCAATGACTTTGTTAAATGGTGCGACTCAAACCGCCTACAACTGAACACCAGCAAAACCAAGGAGCTGGTGGTGGATTTTAGGAGGCCCAGACCCCTCATAGACCCCGTGATCATCAGAGGTGACTGTGTGCAGATGGTGCAGACCTATAAATATCTGGGAGTGCAGCTGGATGATAAATTAGACTGGACTGCCAATACTGATGCGCTGTGCAAGAAAGGACAGAGCCGACTATACTTCCTTAGAAGGCTGGCGTCCTTCAACATCTGCAATAAGATGCTGCAGATGTTCTATCAAACAGTTGTGGCGAGCGCCCTCTTCTACGCGGTGGTGTGCTGGGGAGGCATCATTAAGAGGAAAGACGCCTCACGCCTGGACAAACTGGTGAGGAAGGCAGGCTCTATTGTTGGCATGGAGCTGGACAGTTTAACATCTGTGGCAGAGCGAAGGGCGCTCAGCTGGCTCCTATCAATTATGGAGAATCCACTGCATCCACTAAATAGTATCATCTCCAGACAGAAGAGCAGCTTCAGCGACAGACTGCTGTCACTGTCCTGCTCCACTGACAGATTGAGGAGATCGTTCCTCCCCCAAACTATGCGACTCTTCAATTCCACCAGGGGGGGTAAATGTTAACATTTAACATTATACAAAGTTATTGTCTGTTTTTCACCTGCATTATTATCATTCTTTAATTTAATATTATTTATTGTATCAGTATGCTGCTGCTGGAGAATGTGAATTTCCCATTGGGATTAATAAAGTATCTATCTATCTATCTATCTATCTATCTATCTATCTATCTATCTATCTATCTATCTATCTATCTATCTATCTAAAATGTTTGGAATCAATACAAATTCTCAGCTTGTCTTTTGGCACCAGCATACAGTATTATTAATCCATTTGGTGAGACTGCCCACAACTACTATATGAAAAACTTTACTCAAACTTTCAATATCAAGCTCCTCTTTCACTAAATCCTTTATGGCCACTAGCACAATTCTGGGTGCACTGTATAATGATCTAAGCTATCCAGTTCAAAGTGAATATTTTTGGTGCTATTCCACTGTTCCCTTAAGCACACAATTAAATGGATGCCTCTCTGGTCAGGAACGCAGAAACACAAGGTCAGACAGAAATATGAAATCAAAATGATAGATAGATAGAAAAGCACACCTTCAACCTTTGAGTCTGTTGTTCAAATGATGAGAACATTTTCTTCAGGAAGAAAGCAAACTCAAGAGTCAACAAAGACAGGTGGAGTTGGTACATGGTAATGAAAATGATCTGGTGGTAAGTTTAATACAAGAAGAAGAATTCATGGTCAAACTAGACAGCAAGGCCTAACTCCTAAACTAACAAATCAGACCATAATAAAAAAAATTGTTTTCAAAATCAAATTTTTGTAAACTGAAAGGTTCAACTCTAAACATTGTCAGGAAAAAATTTGCAAGGAGTCATTCACCAAAATTCTGTAATGTAACAAGACCTTAAACACCAAGATAAAGCCATAGTCAAAATGAAAGTGCAAGAGTCAATACCAGAATATTAAAAACAAGAGTTCCAAAGATCACTTGTTAAGTAATTGAATCCATATCTCTGGAAAAGGACCACAGCAATTTAATAGCTTGTAATAGCAGGGTGGACCATAGCAAACCAGACAAGATCTCATGGCAAGTATTATCTACCCATAGCAGTTTTCAAAAATATTTATGTGACATAGTAAAACTTTAAATGAAGAAAACCTCAAAACTATCTCTTACAAAGAATTAAAATTCAAACTCAGATGTGAAAATACAGTAAATCTCTAAAGTAAAACATTCAAAATATGAAATTCTTGTAAACTAAAAAAAATATTTAAGGCACAACACATTTTCTAAGTAGACAAAACATATGTCCCAACTTTCAGCTGATACCAATTGGTGTCCTGTATTGGTGGCTGCATGCACACACTTTTCTTTCTCCTTAAGCCCACATGCTAATTCACAGTCCTCAAATTCTGCTTGACAGATTTTCAAGTTCACATCCACCTCTAATGTGAGTTGTCAAGCTCTGCGATTAATAATATTTTTGAAAGTAGAATAAATTAAAGACAATTTCTACCAGACAGAATGTAAGATCAGAGATATTGTATTGACTATTAGCTACCATTAAGTGCTATAATGCTTAGTAAAATAACTATCAAGAACATAAGTGATTATTTACAATCAAACTGTACAGAAACTACATTTGAGAAGTTCTTTGCATTCCTGAATTGTGTGTTCCAGCCCAGAAGAGTCAATTGTGACTGAGGAAAACACATTAAGGAAAGTGCATTAATTGTATATATCAGGCTTCAGTCAACTGACATGGACTCACCTGGAAAAATCTCTGTTCATCTTGTGGAACTAGATGAACTCACTACAGAAGGAACAGTCTTTAGTCTACCACTTTGTATGGAGTATCTGAAGACAAGAGAAGATTTAATCTCCAAAATGCGTATTTTGGACACATGGGAAGGACAGACCTTTAATCCTACTAAAATTGTTTATAGGTACTAGATGTAAGGCATCAAGGTACAGAATGGTCAAGGTTGTAGGGAAAAGTTATTTTTCCCTCCCAAAAGATTTAATACTGAAGTGAAGAATGTGACCTCTGACAGTATGATTCATCTTAGAATTGTGGTCTCCGACACATATCCTCACATGCTTTTGCTAACAATGTATATGTGTAACAATGTATATGTGATTTCTTTTCAAAGAAAATTAAAGCAATTCCTTGAGTTAAGATGGAAGAAATGCACTATCATTAGGATACAACCATGAGTTTTAAGAGGAATTAGTGATTCTTACTTTATAACAGGTGAGTTAGAGAAACACACAAGTATTATCTGGAATGTCTTTGAACCGTACTGTTTCTAGAGTATCACAATAACAATGAAACAGAAGTCTTTTAAAAATTTGATGAGAAACTTCCTTAGTTGATCAAGTGTCAAGTAAAACAGGAAAAAAGTGAGTTATTGATTAATTAAAAGTTCTTTATGTACAACACCTACCAAATGATCATGGTTGCACCTTATGATGAACCTGAAGAAGAAACATTTTCCAAGTGGATTTGGCATCAACTGCCATTATAATAGGTGACACATGTGAAGCCATACAGACAGAAGGAAACGATCTGCCAGGCATATTAAATTAGATGTTAAATCCTAAGAACATAACTCCCTCCTTAATACTGATCCCATTTCTTTACTGCCTTACTGAATTTCATCAGGCCACATGTGAGCAAATATATCTCCATGTCATACAGGAGGTTTTGGTTGGGATTAGAGAAAAGACTGAAACACAAAACTGGCTAGTGCATATTGCAGGGCATCATAGCTAGTTTGTGCACAATTCTGAAGAATCAGACTTGACATGAAAATTGTTTCTTACTGTCAATATGTAGTTACTTTAACCCTAATGATTATGCATGCATTTGTACATTACCATCATATGCCTGCACTATACAAAATGCTTTGAAATTAAAATTTTCTGGATTGACCTTATGGATGTGTATTTGTGTCCAACAGTGATACGTAATTCATATGAAATTGCCAGGCAAATGTATCACTTGCACAACAAACCCTTTCAAATCAGAGAAATTACTACATGCCTAATTTACACACAGGGAATTCAGGGATGGATGGAGGACACAATGAACAATGTGATCAGTTTGATAAATTATGCAAAACTTTACTTTAAGAATATTTCAAACCACTAGATTCCACATTAATGCTGTAAACGGCAATAACATCAAATGCTTGCTGAATATTTCAGTTTTATGTGAGAGGTATTTGCAGGAACACAATCTTATGGCACAAAGAGAACTTTACATCTAAAATGTCTTTACATTGATTACCACCTCACTAATGTACAGCATGCAGATATAATATGTATAGAAACTGAAGGCATTTGTAACTGTGCTTTTAAAGTGTAAGTGCATAGCCAAGTTTGTAAAAGTAATGCACAATCTGCTTATCTGCAATAGAAATTTTACAGTTAATTGTCACTAAAGGCACAGACAAGGAGAGGACTCACACATAGTTTTGCAGAAAACCTTATTATAAACTTTACTAATAAAAATAATGCATGCAAATAAGTGTAGGAGACAACGTGTCATTGCCTGGAGATACATGTAACATACACAATAATGCACAAGGTGAGCAAGGCCCCCAATTGTCTCCCCAATACAGGATTTTATAAGGACAAAAAACCTGCTGTGGGCATTTGCTCTGTTTGATTAGAATAAAGGTGACATTTAGCTTATGGAGGAAGGACAGCCCGTTGAAGCATACCATAACTGATGCTTATTTTTAAAGAATCCAAATATCAGTTGGACTTTGTCTATATTCTTACCTTTAAAAATAAAGACAGGAATTGAAGAAATTCTGTGGGAAATTCTACTGTTCTACATGAAACAGCCAGACTCTTACTGAAAAAAATAGAGGTGATGTACAGCCTGTAGGGTAATTATGTAAGTTAGTGTTAACCCCCATCCATTATGCCCCAACTTATACATCAAAGGGGATGGTTGGGTGTAATCAAGATATGCCAAGAAAAAAATTAAACAGGGTCTCAAATAACCAAGAACCATCCATTCTATTCAAGAAACAATTCTTCTAGTCAATAAAAATGCCGAGCAACTATAAACAAAGATGTAGAATCAGAATCCAGATAGACAAAGGAAAGGCTGTGATCTCAAGAGAACCTTCTTAAAAATAACATATGTCTAGAGTTTTGAGAGATCTGAGATGGAGACTCATGGGTGTGTAGGAGAAAAGGCTTGACAAAGGATAGAGAGAGAGCTTTGGTGGTAGTTGAAGGAAAAAAAGTGAAAAGGCATCCTCAACATAGAGACGAGCATTAAAATGGCTTTAGGAGAGACCAGTGGGACATCAGGTTTCTTGCTTTGTTGTATCCTTTAATTATTTTGTTTTTTGTCTGTGGTTATCATCATCTTGTGTATTTCAGACCCTGAAGTGTTCAAATAATGACACACAAATAATGATGTACAATACCCCATAGTGTATGTTTAAATGGTCCTAAACAAAATATACAGAAATGTTGAAAAAAAAAAAAGATTTTTTCAGTAGCTGTGTATTAATTTCTTTTACTAGAAGTACACCTGAAATGTCCTTCTTAAAATGACACTTTTGAATTACAAAAACTACACTATTCATTCATTCATTATCATGCATGGGAAACAATCCTGTTTGGCCACAGTTGATGGAAGTGTTCCAATGCCCAAGTAATTTGAACAGCATTCAGTTACCAGTTTGCTGCATCCATGTCTGATAAGGGCAAGCTCGAGGTCTTTTCTAGCCTGGGAGTGGAAACTTTTCTTTTTTACAGGCAACAGCAACTGCAGTAGCACCATGAGCTGGAACATGTGCAGGCATGCAACACTAGGGCCCTATGATTTCCGGGATGCGGAAAACACGGACAGAATCACGGAATTAACGCTTAAAAATGGATTTTAGATTTAAAAATGGAAATTGCAAAATTTAGAGACTGAAGGGGTGACTGTTACAAAACTTCCCAATAAATTAAACGATTGAATAATCTGTAGTTCTATCATGCAGATATTTTCTAGTTTGTTGTTTTTGAAGCAAACGCAATTCTTCGTAGAAATCAGTCATGCCTCTATCTGTTTGTGCGCGTGTTTCCTGTATATTTTGCTTTGCAGTAAGGAGACTGTGGAAGATTGTGGGTTCGCTTCCCGGTTCCTCCCTATGTGGATAGCGCTTTGAGTACTGAGAAAAGCGCTATATAAATGTAATGAATTATTATTATTATATTTTCTCATGAAAAGCATGCAAATTATCTTGCTGCACGAGACAGAAATGTCGAAGCAAGCAGTAGCAGATATCCTAACTATGTCGAAAAAACTAAGAAACTCGAGCTTAACTGCAAACTTGAGGGCACAACAATTTTATTTTTACGAATCTGGAGAACAACATTTCTATAAGTTTTGCAGCATACCATAGACTAGACACGAAAAGATACTTGCAATGACCACGTGAAATCTAAAACCCATCTCAAGAACAAGGAGAAATTAAGATCAAAAAGTGTTCCCCTATAGGTAACAACAGAGGAAACAACAAAATCGATGCAAGTTGCCAGTTTGCGTCCATGTGAGTCAGACATAATGCTCGAAAAAATTATGAAGATGCATCCTTTCTTTATTAAGCATTGTAAACAAGATGATGCCAGAAAATGAGTATGAGGGGCCAAACAGGCCATAAATCATATATTTCTGTGTGTAATCTATTGGTTTACTTATGAACACTATTGGTTTATGAATATTTACTATCGGTTTGCGTGCATACTTAATTGGTTTGCGTGCGTACAATACTGGTTTCATTCATATGAACTATATTGGTTCGTGTCCGTATATTATCGGTTTGTGCGTGAACTATATCCATTTGTATATGCATAGCACTGGTTTGCATATGAACTATATTGATTTGCGTGTGTATATCAGTGGTTCCAGTACGTTTGTTATTGGTTTGTGAGTGAACTGCATTGGTTTTCGGTTGTATGCTATCGGTTTGCGTATGTACTATATTGGCTTGCGTTCTGTGCCGGTCTAATGATGGATTTGTGTATGCACTATATTGGTTTCATGCACGTCTTATACTGGTTTCATGTGGGTAACATATCGGTTTTGCGCTTGAACTCTATTGGTTGTATGTGTGTTCCATGTCGGTTTCTCGTACGAAACATACTGGTTATGCGCGCGCACCCTATTGCAACTCTGTGTATGAACTATATCGGTTCTGCATGTGAACTATATCGGTTGTTCACGTGATCTTCAGTGGAAATGGGCGGGGCAAGAAACAGGAACTCAGGGGCCGGTAGAGTCATGGAGTGTAAAGACAAGTGGCTAGGAGACAGATCAGGGTTTACTTTAAACAGTACAGTATTTTTTTACGCACTATAGGTTTGGGAAAGGACTTGGTGGTAATTATTACTATTTAATAGAATCTGCCATTGAGTGTGTAATGAACACAAAGCTGAAGTTAAGTACATATTTGGTCGTCTTTTTATTCGATTCCAGCTACATGCTCGCTTGCATATGGAGGACTATTTCGGACAAAATTAAATAAATAAATAAATGCGCAAATAAATTAAAGTTCTGTGAAATGTGAGCATAAATAAATAAATGTATCATGAAATGAAGCCTTAATAAATAAATGTGCCATGAAATGAGAGCATAAATAAATAAATGTGTCACGAAATATGTTTTTTGTTGCTTATTTATTTATTTCATTTTGTCCGTAACATTCCTCCAAACCATCATGAAATACGACTTGAAATAAAACTGTCACTTTCACTCGTCAAAGTTGAGAGGGTGGGCTCTAACACACCCTCTAGTTATTGATTTGTTGAGTGTTACCTTCAGCCTAGAGTAATCGAACTATGAGCCATATGATTCTCAAGGTACCAAAGCGCATGCTTAAAGTTGTGCTTGTGAGTGTCCATGGCGAATATGACTGCTACAAAAAGTTGCCCAGAGTTGCTACGTGAAGCGGCAGTTTTAATTCAGGAAGCTCTAACCTCTTCATCCCCTCAGGAATCAGCACATGAGGTTTCAGCTGTAAGTGCCCCACTTGATAGCCGAAGACCTACCCCCACTTTGTCGAGTACTCACTCTACTCCTGTTCAGGATATACTACTGTATTTTAGGTGGCTGTGCTAATAGCGTTGTAAATTTGCAATAGTTATTTGTCTGCAAAATACAAACCTGCCTACAAGTAAACAGAAAGACCTGACGGTAGCCACATCACAAACGAAATATCAGTTGCTAAATACTGAAGAGCTATTAAATCTAACAGAAATATTTTGTGAATGTCGCACAATAGTTGAGTTGGAGCCATCATTTTATAAACATACTCGCCTCTTTATATTCACTTTGTTACAATGAGTATAATTGAACAGTGGTTATCTTAAAATGCAGTTTTCACCTACTGTCAAGTGATTTTGGTAGACTGAGAATGCAGAAATTAATTTGATGCAAAGTATGTGGAGGAAACAAAACAGGTTTATGTGCATTTTTAGGATAATAAACTTTAATATGAACAGTTGTTTTTCTTCTCACTTAACGGTATGTTATACACATATATTGTTGCAAGTGTTTGTTTTAGTACATTCAGTAACCCACAGCAGAAAGACTGGAAACAATTTTGAGTTAATTTTTCATGCTATTAAATAGCTTTCCGTTACTAATTTCCTATGTTGTTATGCATGTATTTTTCCTTGATTTCTCAATATGTGACTGTATTTCATTTTTTACTTTTTTCTTAATTATTTTTCTATGTTTACCAATATGTTCTATTTTCTTATATCACATTGTTTATATTTTTCATGTAATTGTATTTTTAATTTTTTATTCTATGTAATTGTTAGTCTACTACCTTTGCCTTTTTCTGCTTTTTCTACCACTTTTTATATTTAAAAATTTGATTCATTTTCATTTCAGTTTGTATTCTTTATACAATTGGTTTCTGGGTTTTTTTTTTTTGTTGTTTTACCTGTTTTTTCCCCCCTTTTCGTAATTAAACAACACGTTTCTTTGTTTTTCACCACCCCCCATAATTACTGTTTAAAGTAGGTTTTAAACATTTATTTATACTCTCTCTCTTTCTCTAAGACCTGTGGTTCCTTGCAGTTTAGTGAGCATATTTTTTATAGTGTTTCCTGGTATCCTGATTCAGTTTTACCCTTCTGTAGTTATTTGTAGTATGTTGCTACTTCTAGCTTTCCTAAACAATCCTCAAAACATGGTGCCCACATTCCAGAAAGGATGATTCTCCTCTACATTTAACTGGGCTTTCAGTGTTGCAGTGAAAGAAATACAGTGATGAGCACATTTATTGAACACATTCAATTTTATCTTGTTAAAAACTATATTGTTGCATGTCAAAAATTAAATGTGTTGCTTCTTTTAATTAACAGCAGAGGTAGCACGGCTATTTGCCCCGTATGGGGGCTCAAACAACCCAAGGAGGCAATTTAGGTCTACTAGAAGGATGCCTTCTTCAAGCATAGTACATCACATAATGTACACACATAATTTCTGTTGTCTAAGTGACCAGACTTCTACCAAAATACCAAGTGTGTTTGTCAAAGCGAGCCTTGCTGCCTCTGGACTTGGAGAAAAGAGGATCTCCTTCACAGGTATGTAATATTATTAGACCACAAATAAGTAGCCCAGTTAACATAATGTAAAGTATGGAAGGAGAGAAATAATTTTGGTTTTGCAGAATAATGTCAGCAGTGTGAAAAGATCATAAATGTGAAATTACATGGTTAAGTAAAATGTGTGATATTTAATTCAAACTGGAACGTCAGTCTTCTTGCATTCTTCCATTTCTCTGCAACAATTCTCTCTCTGAAATATGTGATATCTTCGGCAGAATCCATTTCATCGGCAGTAGTAAGCATTTTTCTAATTAATTCTTGTGCTATCTCGTTTACTTCCATCTCACACACAGCCATGTTGAATTAGGCATAGCCAATCTACAGAAGTCGATTAACCAATCAATAACTAGATGGTGTGTTAGAGCCCACCCTCTCAACTTTGACGAGTGAAAGTGACAGTTTTATTTCAAGTCGTATTTCATGATGGTTTGGAGGAATGTTACGGACAAAATGAAATAAATAAATAAGCAACAAAAAACATATTTCGTGACACATTTATTTATTTATGCTCTCATTTCATGGCAAATTTATTTATTAAGGCTTCATTTCATGATACATTTATTTATTTATGCTCACATTTCACAGAACTTTAATTTATTTGCGCATTTATTTATTTATTTAATTTTGACCGAAATAGTCCTCCATACTTGCAACCCACGTCTGTACTTTTTCACACAGCTTTTGCAAACTAGTTACTTATTCTAAAGGCAAAATATTCTACATTTATGACTGATGCCTTTATCCAGTATAACATTTATTTACTACTGGTTACATTTCTTATGCCCAGCGATCCCGCACCGTGCCGCCTATTCAGGTGAAGTGACATGCTCATGGTCACACAGTGTCACTATCAGGACTTTAACCGAGAAATGTAGGATTTAGAGGACAAAGCCCTTACCACAATGCCCCAATGCTTGCACATCTGCAATGTGTATATTATTTGACATAATATAATCTTGTCCAGGACAGATTCCTTTGTTAAAGTTGAGTGTAACATTTTCAACCTGTTCAAGTCCTAAATCTGGGATATTTATTCTTTCAAATAATGTATCAGTTTGCAGATTAATGTACACGCTGTATAATATTTTGCCATGCACTTAACATTGAAGAAGAAGCTGGTTTGTGAATAAGTAGCTGACTACAAGCATATGTGTAGCATCAGTTAAACGTCTACAGAAAATGGTTTATTTTGTCTTTGGAAATGTTTTGTCACAGCATAAGAAAAATACTGAATGAATAAATGTGTATAAATCTGTTGTCTTGCAGAAAATTATGACTTTCAAGGGGATTGAATACTTTTGTATGCCACTTAATGTTTGTGGAAGGGCTTGGTGGTGATTAACGTTTAACATCTGAAATATTCACGGGACTGATGTTAGGTGCACATTCTGCTGGCTTTTTATTCAATCCTAGCTACATCCAGTATATGCTTGCAGTCAGATACTTATTCATACAGCTTTTGTACACCAGCTTCTTATTCTATTTTAACAGCATGGCAAAATATTCTACAGCGTGTACATTAATCAGAATCATTACAAACTGATCAATTATTTAAAAAAATAAATATTCCACATTTTGGTTCTGCACAGGTCAAAAATGTTAAACACAACTTTAATTTAACAAAGGAAACTGTCTTGTCACAAAACTGTGAAAATTAAGGTGGCCGAACGTGATTAAACACTTTACAGTGCCCATTAAATAGCACAGTAAATCCTATTTATCAGATATTGGAGTGGAAATACGCAGGTACTCGTACCTGGCAGGGCAAAACTCGGCTGCATCTTAAAAAATGCATATGCCTTGTCACAAAACTGTGAAAGGTAAGGTGGCCCAATATGATGTAGCTCACATATACTGGTCCTAAATATGGAACATTTACCTTTTCAAAGAATGGACACGATCATATCATGTCAAATAATATGCACGTTGCAGATGTGCAAGCAGTGGGACATTGTGGTTAGGGCTTTGTCCTCTAAACCCTACATTTGTCGGTTCAAGTCCTGATAGTGACACTGTGTGACCATGAGCATGTCACTTCACCTGTCTAGGCGGCACGGTGTGGGATCGCTGGGCATAAGAAATGTAACCAGTAGTAACTAAATGTTATACTGGATAAAGGCGTCAGTCGTAAATGTAGAATATTTTGCCTTTAGAATAAGTAACTAGTTTGCAAAAGCTGTGTGAAAAAGTACAGACGCGGGTTGCAAGTGAGCATGTAGCTGGAAGCGAATAAAAAGACGACCAAATACGTACTTAACTTCAACTTTGTGTTCATTACACACTCAATGGCAGATTCTATTAAATAGTAATAATTACCACCAAGTCCTTTCCCAAACCTATTGTGCGGAAAAAAATACGGCGCGGTTTAAAGTAAACCCTGATCCATCTCCTGTCAGCTTCTCTACACGCTCCATGACACTACCGGCCCCTAAGTTCCTGTTTCTTGCCCCGCCCATTTCCGCTGAAGATCACGTGAACAACCGATATAGTTCGCACGCAAAACCGATATAGTTCATACACAACATTGCAATAGTGTGCGTTCGCAAACCAGTATGTTTCATACACAAAACCGATATACTGCACACATAAATCCAGCATGTTACTTTCACAAAGCCGGCATAGTACGCACACATAAAACAGGTAGAAGGCTGACAAGGACTCAATGTAGTGCATACACAAAACCAATAGCGTTCATATGCGAAACTGATATATTACCCACGTGAAACCAGTATAGTGCATATGAAAAACCAGTGCTATACGTAAGCAAACCAGTAGTATACGAACACAAGCCAATATAGTTGATACGCAAACCGATTGCATACACACGCAAACCAATGCAATTCACTCACAAACCAATAGCAAACGCAAGTGAACCAGTAATAAAGTTCAATTCAATATAGTTTATATGCAAACCAAAAGCATAAGTGTACAAGCTAGATAGAGTTCATGCATAAACCGATAATATACGGACACGAACCAGTGCAGTTCATATGAATGAAACCATTATTGCACATACGCAAACCAATAGTAAATATTCATAAACCAATAGTGTTCACGTGTCAACCAATAGGATACGTTCAAAAATATATGATTTATGGCCTGTATGGCCCCTCATAAATGAGAGCAGTCTTTATCAAACTCATTTGCCCCGTGTCTTTGAACAACACATGGACGCCGTTCTTCAAAATATTATGGCAAGAAAATGTATGCTGTAGTTGATGAAACCACAGATACCTGAGACCACGTACAGTAGTTCTCATCATAGTGATAGATGAGTAAACATTTGGCTGTATGGTAATTCTTTTATATAGGCAGTTCTAATTGTACATGATGTATTTATTGTGAATCATTTAACCGATTAAATTATACAGGTATTTAAAAGGTATTAACAGTCTTTCCCATAGAAAAATTTTATTCGTGAACAGAACCGGTTGTTAACGGGTTCCCTTTTAAAGATTAACAATGATGTTTCGGGATTTAATAAATATTTTGCCTCGTGTTGACAAGGCACGCAAGGTCCACATTTCACTCCTCCGTTATAAACTTGGCACCTACAAACTTGAGCAGAAGATCAGGCATTTCCTCTGAAGCAACGAGCCCTTAAAAGCGGGTCACTTTTTCTTTTCTAAAAGTGAAGTTCACCTTCATCTCAGAAGGATGCATCAAACTAGTAAAAACTCTTAACAATTCTGGAGGGCACTCACTGTCCTACTGCAGTCTCACCATGCGGCTTCATGGAGGATCTGGGCTCCTACCTGATAAATGGAACTGCAAAATAAGGTTCAGTTGTGCTAGTGTGCTGTTTCATTAAAAGGAATGTAAAGTGCCATTTCATTATTGTTTGTTTTGTTGAAGCTGTTACTACTTTCTTACAGTAAAAAAAAAAAACAAAACATAAAAACCCTAAAATTTGAATCAAAGAAAAATAAATCAGTGAAAATGGAAAATCAATAAAAATTAAAACTGAATTTGTGAAAAAATAAATTGGATTTCATAAGGCCCTACAACACAGCCAAAAAGTGAAAGCCAGTGAGGGCAATCATATCCTTGATGAATTTTAGAGTACCTTGGGAGATGACTTTGGAGTTCTGCATGAAGTCATGCCAATAAAGTCAGTGTGTCTGGTGTTTGCATCACAGGAGAAAAGATTCAAGTCTTAGTATGTTGGAGGCCATCTTGGTATGGGTCTCCGAGTCGTACAACAGGATATACAGAACACAGGCTTGATATATTCTGGTCTTGGTGTTGATCTTAATGTTCTGCTGGAACCAGAGTTCTTATATCTACTTCATGAAAGTTGATTGTACATATGATGTCCGAACTCTACACTTCCCAAATATTTGACCTGCTCTACATTATGACCCTTGATGATGACATTACGTGTGTTGTTCTTAACCCCTTAACTGTGCTCTTTCTTTTTCAGCCAGGACACATGCAAACCCAAACAAGACGCCATCAAAAATACCACTAGGTTATCCTTTGCACATCATATGCTTTTGTTTTCAAAAGATTTAAAGATTTCTAGGGTCATGTTGCCACTCACCAGTGCCTTGATTAATGACTATATCTACCTCACCTCAAAACTTCTATCTTCTTTATACAAATAGGGGTTGCACAATGGCTAGCACTGCTTCCTCATATCTTCAGAATCAAGGTTGAGATCTACAATTCCCCTGTTTTTTATATGGGTTTTCTGCCCTGAGTGTGCCCTGTCCTGGATTGGTATGTTGCTCATAGTATGGCAAGGTCAGGCTCCTGTTCTCAGCAAACCTGAACTGGATTAACATGCTAGAAGATTAAGTAGAAGTAAAAATGGTGCATTAAAATCCTTTCAAAGAACCTGAAAGCTAAAACCCAATATTTTTGGTGTTTTATTCAGCGAAAATATATATTTTGCTATTCTGCCAATATCAAAAAACATACCGCACATTGTTTATGTTGTATTTTAGTTTTATATTTTCTCTATCAAGCATGTTTTTGTGTGTCTTTCATAAAATTAGCTGTATAAGTTAAACATTTACATACTGCCATATTTATATATGAACTATTCAAATTCTCCTAGCTGGAGGATCAGCTTTAAACATTGGATATCTCTGGATCCACAGTTCTTGAGGCTGATCCTCCAATTAGCTGTGAACCACCCAATCTTACTGAGATTGCACAGGTGGTAAACCAGCTGAGGGTACGGAAGGCTGCAGGGATCTGTGGTATCTGGGGTGAACTTCTCCAGTCTGGTGCTAAAGCTGTCCTCCTGATATGGCAAGCAATCCTTACCTTCATTTGAGAGACAGGCATCATCCCAACTGACTGGAAAATAGGACTTAAGATCCTTATCTGAAAAAGGAAGGATAGTCACCTGGAAATTTAGCTTCTACAGGGGGATAACACTGCTCTAGGTGCCATGTAAGGTTCTTACTAGGGTCATCCTCAATAGGATCAGTGATCACTTGCTCACCTACCATCGACTGGAGCAATCTGGTTTTGCGCATAACAAGTCTACCATCGACCGCATCCTAGCACTGAGGGTTCTCATGAAGTGCAAACATGAATATCAGAGTTTCTTCACAGCTTTTGTCAGTGTTTGTAAAGCATTCAACTCAGTTGAACTTGCTGCCCTGCAGGATATCCTGAGACTTCGCAGGATCCCCTCAAAGTGGCTGTACACTGGTACTGTGAGTGCTGTGCAGAGCGGAGGCAGAACCTCTGCATATTTCCCAGTTGATTCTGGGGTTTGTCAGAGTGTGTTCTTCCTCCTACTCTGCTCAATGGTTGCATGGACTGGGTGTGAGGCAGGGTCAATGCACAGAGATTCACTGACCTTGACTTTGCCGACAATGCTGTGATGTTTGCAGAGTCAATGGAGGCTCTGATCGGGGCTCTCGAGAGACTGAGTGAGGAGTCTGAGTGTCTGCGCTTACGAGTGTCCTTGGATGAAAACCAAGATCCAGGCCTTTAATAACCTCTTATGCCATCATAACCTCTGCCATCAGCAGTGTGTCTGTCTGTGGAGAAAGTGTCAACCTTGTCAAGAGGTTTACTTACCTCAGCAGCGACATTCATTTCTTTGGTGACTCTTCTTATGAAGTCAGTAGATGGATTGGGAGAGCATCGGGGGTCATGAGGTCACTGGAAAGGGTTGTGCGGTGCTCCCAATGTCTATGCAAAAGGATGAAGGTCCAAGTCTTTAGAGTCCTGGTGCTTCCTGTTTTGCTATATGGTCGTGAGACATGGACGCTATTTAGAGACCTGAGACGAAGACTGGACTCCTGCGGTACTGTATCTTTTCGGAGAATCCTTCAGTACCACTGGTTTGACTTTGTGCCAAAACAGCGAGGTTATTCATGGGATCTCGAATGAGGAACATTACCTGCATTGTGAGGGGACATCACTTACAGTACTATGGCCATGTGGCGTGATTCCCCGAGGGTGATCCGGGTTACATGATTCTCATTGTTGAGGACCCAAGCAGCTGGACCAGGCCAAGGGAACAGCCACATAACACCTGGCTGCAGGAAATAGATGGTCATTTCAGGAGGGTGGGATTGGACTGCGTGTCTGCCTGAGGGGTTGCCAACCAGGATCCCGAACTGTTTCATGGTGTGCTGTGTGTGGCAACGTGCTGTACCAGTGCATGCTCCCCCAACTGACCTGACCTGATTCAGATATTAAATGTATAAGAATAATGTAAATAAAGAGTACAAAATCACAATTTTCACAATATCTTATGCAAATACTTTGATTTGATTTTAATTATCTGGTTTAAAAGATACAGGATTTTCACTAATCTGAAACTAATAAACCACAATCTAAATTTTTACAACCCTGGCATACACAGAATTTATCTGCTATTATCTGTAGGCTTGAAGAATCTAGTTTTCCCACTGCTTCTTTTCTACTATAGAATGAAGCACTAGGAACATGCTTCAGCAGTTTTAAGGAAAACTGTGACACAAAATTACCGGTGAAAAGAACACTGCAGTAAGTCTCAACTGTGAAACTTGCCTGTGTGATTTACTTAAGTCAGTTTCCTTGAATGCAGGACTCCAGGAGGTGAAATAGCTTTTCCTCAGGGGTCATGCCGTAAGATGCAGGACTTATTGCGTTATCGATTAAACATTATTTCCTCCAGCAAGTTTACAGAGATGCAAGTACTTCAGCACACAAATGTGCCATGCAACATGCTGAGTGTTCTGTGGAATCTCAGCACTATAGGCAGTGTGACAGAAATTTGAAAACTATAATTCATATGACTCAGAAACTAATTTAACTAGAGTCATTCAGCACATTTTACCATCATTTCAGGTCCTTAATAAAAAAAGAAAAATAAAATATGTGTTAGCTATTGCTGGTCTGGTTTGTCAGTAACTTCCAATCTGGCTGTTTCACTTGAGAAAAATGAGAAGTTTAAAAATTAATCTAATCATCTGGCTTGTTAGGTTAGCAAATTCCTGTAGTTTCACTATGTCAGACTTAAAAAAAAAAAGACATTAATTTTGGCAATATGAGTGGTCAGTAGGTTCTAGTTTCCTACTACAAGCTGTCCAACTTATTTGAACATAAAGTTATTCCTCACAGGTAAATTCACCACTTCTGGGTATCTAAGGGCAAGGAAACATCTCAAAAAGAACCACTAGAAGGGGGCTGAATCACCTCTACAGAGAAAGACTACTGCACAGCAGCAGATCCTCTGTGCAGGAACGGAATCCCAAAATCAAAAACAGTGAAAGGGAACCTAGAAAAACTGTTAGTACTTATCCTCCAGAATGGTATGTAGTAGCAGAAAATCATCTTTTCAAATGAAAGGGAGTACTGTAGAGAGCAGGGTGCTTTAAAAGCCTCTAAGGGAGGATGTGTGTAGGAATGGCAAGGGTAGTTTAAAGTATGTACTATTGTGGTGTCCTTGTAGCCATAAAATAAAATACGTCAGTTTAATTATGGGGTTTCATCCTAAAGTCATGTTAGGATGCAGTATAAAAGCCAAGGGATAATTAAGGCCCTGTCCACACTAATGTGTTTTTATTTACATTTAAAGTTTTTGATCCCTGAAAACGAAGACTTTCAAAAACTTTCTCTGGAGCCATATACTTATGAAAATGTAATGTCAACATTTTGGTATGGATAGACATAAATGTGGTTTTCCTAAAACAATACTCTAATTGTACTCTGATTGGTTCGTGTTTTAATTTGTGGCCTTTCCCAAATTGGATCCTACTCATTACAATGGCTTATTCAGTGGTCACCCTTCACGTAAGAAAAACATTTTCCAACACAAAAGAGTTGCTTTCCATGGTGGTTATTGTGCTGCTTACTTGTATGTATCCGCTTTGCATTTTGTAAAGTTTGAATGCTGCATGCATATGTAAAAAGTAAATTACTTACCGGTTGCTACAGTTTTGCAATAAATCTTGTGGCCAGCAATGCTACCGTTGTAGTGAAAAATTCAAAGCTCCATGAAAATCAGATTGTAGATAACTAAGTTGACATGCTATAATAAACATTTATCACTTAAACTTAATGGGTAAGTTGAATTGTACCTGATATAGTACCGTACTAGCTGCAGATCAAGACCAGACTACATAGTGCAGTATTTAGAGGAGACAATCCTCAGATCTAAGTGCTGTTGCAATGAAAAATATAGCAAGATAAATACCAAGTTTAACTAATATGCAGCTAGTCTTGTTTTATTCATGTTTTCATTTGCTCAGCTGACCGCCTGATTACCCATTAACACTGGCATGCCAGCAATTAAGAACTCAGCCTCTCAACTAACAACTTGAAGCTATGTTTTCTTTCGATTTAAAGGGATAGAACACAGGGTAAAAGTACATCCTCCTTTGTTAAGGTACATTAGATCGAAATGTGTGACACCATTGTTATTGTGTTATTCACATTGAGTGTCTGAAAAGGCCATGAAATATAAGGAAAGTATATAGAAAGTAGTGGCAATGAATGATAAACATTAGTAAAATCAAAAGTGAAGCGTAATTCTCTCTGCAACTCATGGATGTATGATGATCTAGCATCAAGGTGACCTGGATGGGCACCCTGGCATATACAAGAAAAAAATGCAAGTATTGTACTGAATACACACACACACACCCCTTCATGTGCACGCATGTCAACGAAGCCAACAGGTACTATTTCATCTTTTTTAAGGTAAATATATACCTTAAATATAATATATAATAAGAGTAGATGACTCGATAAGATAGCACATAACAACCCTGCTTTAATCCTGCAGACAATTTACAAGTCCCTCTTGCATTATGTCATCAGTCTTAGGAAAGGTTATTCTTTTGTCTCACTGATTTTGCTAAGGGGAATGGAGGAGAGTTTGATATAACATGGTTGAAAGAACACATGAACAATGTTATCACTTACTAGTTCTTGACTGGTTTGAATTTTACTGTCAATAATTATATTTTTATGTGACGTCATATAAATTAAAGGCTAATTTCTTAATTACTGTATCCCTCTTTAACTAAGCCAGACACGCTGTTGGCACATATATTTAATCTAAAAGTAGAGGCTGGTATTTTCCTTTAGTTATAGAACTCCAAGCCTCTTCACAATATGTAGTGGACAATGCTAGTAAAGAGAGAAGCAAGCATCACTGGGAAATTTCTTGGTACCAGATGGCTTGTATCAGATGGAATTGATGGCACAAGAAGCAGGTCTCACACAGCCAGTACAAACAGACATGCTGATGAGCAAATGAAATAAACAAACAATAAATTAAAATAGAAAAAAGGCAGCCAGAAGAATTTGCAATAAGCAGCCAAAATGGCAGTAATGATTCAAAGAACAGACATAAGAGGACATAGAAAATTGGAACACACACTAACAAAATCCTTAAAACATTTTTTGTGGAAAACAAAAGGCAACACTAATTTTGCTTTCAATTCAATTTAGGAATTCTTGCCAAATGCTGCAAAAATTATGTGTATAATTTAACAGTGAATAACAAAAGTACATACAACTTATGACTATGAGCCTATAAATATAAAGAGAAACTGTCCACTGTTATGAATAATTCCTCCCCTCCTTCACAGCAACAGACATTTAACCATTTGCTTCATATTTTTCATTCAAATATAACTACACTTCAGATTACATCATGCAGTCTAGGTAAATTAATACTGTCTTTGCTGTTTCATCCCTACTCTTATAATAATATTCTAATTAATAAAGTTATTCCATAGTGGATGCTGTCAGCTTTAAAAAACTCAAATTCTAAATGTTTTTCATTTTCTACTATACTATTTTGACTTTTTTTGTGACATTATAGGTAAACACAATTGCCCCAGCTTCCCCATTAAGACTTCAAAGAACCAGAATACCACAAGGAGGATGTTTTGGAAAAATCTTATACCATTAAGTATTTCTTTTCAGAACTGCAAACTTCCCTTCCTCCTTCACAGCAACAGACTTCGCACTTCAGATTACATTGCGCAGTCTAGGTAAATGCATACTGTCTTTGCTGTTTCATCCCTACTGTTATAATAATATGCTAATTAATAAAGTTATTCCATAGTGGATGCTGTCAGGTTTAAAAAATTTAAATTGTAATGTTTTTCATTTTCTACTATAATATTTTGGGAAAGCTCACAAACTTTCATCTTCTTTGTTTATGAGACACCCCTTTTTTAAACTTGCAGCACCCTGCATCTTTTTTCTCATGATAGAGATCATTATTCCATTCATTCTCCTCATGCAGCAACTTGTCCATGTACTTCTTCCAGGGATCATTAATCCCATTATTATCAATTACAAGTGGGGTAAAATATACTCAGAGGTTGCTCAAATGTATGGTCATGTGTATACAGTACAATGAGTGGCTAACTTGCATGTCTACTACAGACTACAGGCAGTAGCAAAGTTATATTGTGAAATTTAACTTTCTACAGTATTGTAAAGTGAATTATACATAGTAAAATTAATTTCTTACTTAAATTCAGACTAGCACGAATGACTAGTACAAAAATATAAATATCACAAAGTAAATGACGTCTGTTATAAAGAAACTTATAAAATATGGTAAAATTTGTAGTGTTTAATGAAGGGGGCTCCCTCTAAAACTGAATACATAGTTGAGAAGTCCACATTCAATCTGATCTACAGTCTCCCAGATTCAGCAACTAACTGGAAAAGGTTACCACATGGCTTCAGTGTCCTGGATATAAATGGTAACTCAGGCACTCTCAGTTTGGAGTATGCATAGTGTCCCTGTAAGCATCAGGAACAAGTATAAATTTCGACAAACTTTCTGATGTTTATTCCAACTTAAATAATTGGGGTCTACTCTAACAATAAACCCGGGTCAACAAATCCATAGTGTCAATTATTTAATAAAATAAACTGACTTAAAAATAACAGCACAATGAGGAGTGTGCAGTACAGACGGAGTGAAAACCATAAATTAATTAATTGATTAATTGATAAAACTGAAAAGAAGTTCCCTCAAATAATTTCAGCTCTGTGGAATAAAAAAGGAATAAAAAGAAGCTAAATAAAAATGTTTAGTTTGTAATAGACAAAAAGATAACTGGTTTAACTATTCTTTCATACAATCTACAAATAACCTTCTCAACAGGATTTGTTTTCATTGACAGTTTCAATTGAGGTTAAGTGTTAAGACTAGATCAGTGGTTCCCAAACTTGGTCTTGGGGACTCATTGTGGCTGCAGGTTTTTGTTCCAACCAACTTCCATTTTGTCATTGGACTCTTAGCCTTACCCTAATTAAGTAAGTCATTATTTTCTAGTTTCTGTGTTTTGGAGTCACTGTAGAAATTACAAACTAAGTAATAACTAATAAGCAGTTATATGGGGAATATCTAGGTTTTTTAAGTTGTTAACAGTATTTTCAACCTAATTTTCATTCTGTTTTTCCAGGTGTTCTGGTAATTTCATTGATTATTTGCTAATTAGAGGGTCTGACACTGAAGTTGTTGCAGCTTTCATCATCCTGGGTGTCTGCTATGTTGGTTATTAATTGTCACTATTATGGTTAAATGAAGGGAGAAAAATACACAGGAAAAGGGAAAAATAATAGGAAAATAACAAAAGAGAGTTAAGCATTTATAGCTTTACAAAAAAATATAAATATTTCTAAATGTCTTATAAATGTAAGAATGAAGAATAAGAGAAGAGTAAAAAAGACCAGCTAATAAATGAGATCAGTTGTTATAGATTATTATCACCGATTGTGAATCTGACTGGAATAAAAACCTGCAGCCACAGTGGGTCCACAGGACCAAGTTTGGGAACCACTGGACTAGATCATTTTTATAAATAATAAGTATGATTTAAAATTGCATCATCTGTATCATGTTCACTATTGTATGGTGATTCTTTGTCCAAAATTATTTTTTATTGGTCGAGGTTTTACATATATATGCTATGTTATCTTTGTTAAAGTATACAGTATATCTGTTTAACTTTCTGCACTGAAGGTTAGAATATGCTGTATTTTCTTTGCAAAGTTTAGTTAGATGAAGTGTGATGAACAAAAGGAAACCCTTAAACTCTTGACTTATTCTTAATCTTTTCTTCAGTCATAATTTTCACTATGTGACATCACATCTCATTGCTATAAGTTGCAAAAATTGCTCAGTGGCGGAATGATGATGTTCCAGTTTTCTTGAGTGTGTTATATCAATCAGAAAAAAGAACAAAATTATTCTAATGAATAACATCCTAAGTAATTAGCAGAAAATGACACAGTGGCAGTGCTGTTTCTGATCTTATTTGGATAATAGATCTTTAGAGACTGTTGTCAGCAATCAACACTTAAAAATTGTTTGAATGTAAACTTCTACTTCCACATTTTTGTTTTATACTGACATCATTTGCTGTGCTTTGCATTCCCTGAGCAAGAACAATGGAAAGGAAAATCATTTTTTGGATCCACATCCATTAGTGACTCAGAAGTAAATGACTGACCTGAAGGTTAAAGACTTTACACTCCATTGCCTGTCCACTGAGCCAGACCACATTTAACTGTGTTGACCCCTTTGGCCATCTGCTAATTTTAAACATTTAACCACACCCCTTCTTAACCCTTTATAACTTACTTAAGATAAAAAAAGAAAAAAAATATTTTGCTACTTATAAGGTAAATTATATCTACATTTAAAAGATCTCCAATTTATACATAAAAAGCAGCTTAGGACTGAATGAGAATGACAGCAAACATATTACAAAACCTGCATTAAAAATATTCTTAAGCCAGTGACTAAAATGCTAAAAGTATGTAAAACCTGTCTCGTGCTTATATGCCTGGCTTGATTCTGAGCTAAACTGAATTCTTAAAAAGTAATTGACATAAATTCCATAAAATAACATTCTTAAACCAGTTTAGGTTTTGCTGGGAGCAAAACAGGAAACGGCCCTGAACAGGAAGTTATTCAATTGCAGGGTCTACTCACATACACACACACACACTCGCAGGCCAGTTTAGAACTGCCAATTATCCTAACTAGCATGTATCTTGGGATGTAGTGGGAAAATCCATGCATATAGGAGACAACATATACAGACATGGAGAGAACATGCAATATGATGACTAGGTGCAGGATACAAACCCAAGACCCTGGACCCTTGAGGTTGCAGAGCTATCCACAGTACTACCCTGTCACCCAATTTGGATATTCATTCAAACATATTCGTGGTTGCTTTTTTGACATTATTTAATCTAAATGTCATTGGTATTTCTCCTGGCGGTAATGGTCACTTCAAAAAGTGTTTCATATTAGTTAATGCTAGCAAATTGGAACTTCTCATTTGTTATCTTATGTGGAAATGTTATTTTAATATTAACTAATGCTTATAAATACATGTTGCAATTCAGCTACCTACACTGAAATTTAGAAAAGTGTTTGGCAGTGCATACTGCATGAGTAAATATCAGTGAATGGGTAAGGAATGCTGACCAGAAGCTGATAGTAAGTAGATAAGTCAAATTTGGGAAGCCATATCAGAGCAGCCAGGTATCATTTAGTAATGGTATGATGTAGCCTTTTCCATAATACTGAATTATACACGTGGCTGTCTCACTCATTATGTTTTGCAAGTTAAGAAGACTATACAAAGTATGACTTCAGTTAAAGAATGCTGTGTTCTTATCATTTTCAGATACTCAAAAACAATAACTTAATGTCTCAAAAGTGACAGTGGGTTTAAGATGTACTTAACAGTATGGTGTGGTATTTGCATGAAGATCCCTGCATTTAGGAGAATGAACACAATCCCAGAGTATGTAAATGTTGAATTACAGTATATTTAGAAATTGTGAACACAAATGTGAATGGATCAGAATCCATAATACTGTGCAAATGAAGAATAAACAAAAGAAACACTGAAAAATATGTATTTCAATTGATATATACGTCATGAAGGATATGCATTATCATTTCCTATCATCAAAAATGAACTGACTGGCAGGCGCACTCCTTACTTTCAGGTTCAGTAGGTTAGTAATAAACAGAAAACATGATAACTAACTTCTGGGAATCAATGTTAAGGAAGCAGGCATAGCAGTTCTAATTTTTATTATTGCTTGACCTTTAACACCTGTATAGGTTAAGACGTTTTTTAGTTAATTTGTGGGATCTACATTAAATCCTTTTCTCTATAATTTAGTCCACACATGTAAAAAAAAAAAAAAACAGGCCTTTGTTGAAAATAACCAACTAAGCATTGCATAAAATACACATGACAAAAACATTTTACACTTTTTACTTTACAGTTCCTCAGAAAATTCTTACTTATAGCAAATGATGTTATCAGAATCCTCCTGATCTTCACAAATGTTCCCCTTACCTTAATGCTATAATTTGTTGTTGTGGCAAGCTTTTTCCATAAAGAAGACCATGGCACAATGGCAAGAAAATTCTACAACCTTAGTCTGTTCAGCCATAACCCACTGTGGTTATGACCTTTTAGCCCTAGGAGCAGTTGGATATGATCATTGGTATTCTTCCTATTTTGCTCATCAGTCTCTCAATTCAAAGCAAACTTACATACCTAATTAGTTCTGAAAATAAATAATTCATTCAGCAACCTGAAAATGGCTAAGCTTAAAATGGGTTGAGTGTGGATAAGCTAAATTTTTAAACTATAGATAAAATAAGTATGCTGATCTGTTAAACTGAAACAGCAGAGGTTCATAAAATGCTACCTCTGGAAGATTTTGTGTAGTTGAATCTGCAATCTTAAGTAAAAATGGCAAAACATGCATGTAATGTATTGTGAAAACCACCAAAGTGGCAAAATACTATACTGTATCTGTACCAATACAAAATGGCAGGACTGATACTGAATAGTGGTTTTAATTAAAATTTTAATATAGCTGCATTGTTCAACTTTATAATACATTATCATTTTGCTTATTGTTAGCTGGTGCTTGCAGCCATAGATAGCACATAAATGTATGCTGCCTGAGTTTATAATTTTATTTAGCAGGATATATAACATAAGATGAATCACATTGTTTTCTTCCAGCATCTGAGTATAACTTTAGAAGAAGAAAAGATGGTCCTTGTTTTCTGTTATAAACAATACTTATGTTTGATACAGGGCTTGACAGCTCATGTGTTTGTATTTATAATTTAATTTTGTTATTTATTACAATCACCCTTAAAATCTGTTTATTTTCTGTAAAGATGTTGATTTTCTTGAACAAACAGTTCTTTACACTTACAGTATATATTTCTGTAGGTTGCTTTTGCAAATGCATCTGTAAATAACAAAAGCCACCTCAATTCTCAAATGTAAATGTGAAAGGGAGCAAATTTGGGGTTCCTCAGGCTCGGCTTATAATTTAATTAATATTATATATTGAGACCCAACCAAGATGTCTTCTTAACAGTCAGCAATAGCTTTTTCATAAAGGAATGTCACAAGATCTAAGATCAGGCAGAGCATTTGGATCAACAAGGATTTAAACTATCTTTAAACTAGACATTTTACTTCTATAAGACATTTTACTTCTACAACTTATTCAAGCCAAGATTGCAGAAATCAGCAATCTTGTACATTCCAGGACAGTGTTATTCTGACAAGCTAAGAGAATTAAATGTCATTAGTCTTAAGCAGAGATCGCTGCTTAGGGACATACCATATTCACTTTAAATCTGCTTTAATCCAGGTCTTTGCAATTGTCAAAGGGTTTTTCTGAAACTGCCCAAGAAAGTGCTTTTTTCTCATAAAACATTGTGGTTTTTGAAAAAAAAAAACCTACTAAACCATGTAGTTGAAGCAGACATCCTAACACATTTGAAAAAGTAGCTAAGAAACTTTAACAGCTTAAATAAACAAAGAAACTTGATTGGCTAAATAAATCTCCTCTCATTTGTCAAAGTAATTATGAACATTATTATTTTCTTACCATGGATAAGATGAAAAAAATCATTAAGCAATATCTACAATCAGTGGCTTTTTTATCAGGTACACCTTCTCATTAATGTAAACAGCCTGATCCTCCAAACAATTCAATTCAATTCTACTTAGTTAATTTTTGTATAGCTCTCTTCAATGAGTACAGATACAGAGCACTGTGACAAGCTCATGGGTTTCTACAAATATGAAACTTTACAAATTATTGATTTCATAATAAGTTACACATAAAGATATATATTTGTTCAAATAAACAGTAAAACTGTGGCAAAACAGCCAATAATGTTTCCACTGTTTCTACAACTACCTGTACAGTATACACTGTAGCATATACAGTAAAGAGGTTTAATTTTTTTTTTCAAGCAAACATTAAAATGGGAAAAAGCATGGTATGATTGTTATCATAACAAGTTATGATTGGCTTGAGAGTTCAAATATCGTAGAAATAGTCACCCTTTTAGAATTCTCATGCAGTATGTTCTCTAGAAGGCACAAAGAAAGTATGACTGAAAAAAAACAGTTTAAAACAGTTTATTTGGCAAAAGCATGTTATTAATGACAGAGGTCAAAGAAGAATGACCAGGTTGATTTAACCTAACAATAAATAAATTCTGAAATAACAGCTCTTTACAACAATAGTGTATGGGAGGGAATCTCTGAATGCTCAGGGCTTTGGACTTCTGCTTAACATTGCAACAGTAATCCTATTTATATAAAAATTTGCTTCCTACAACTGCAAATTGACTTTTGCCTTCACAAATATGCCACCTTACGCTAATGCTGTACAATATACTCACTGTTTAGTACATCAAACTAATTATGTTATTTCTTCACATATGTCTAACAAATTCTGTCACCTGAAAAAATGCTCATTTTATCATTAAACCTTTTGTTATCATTTGGTTAGAAAATATTTATTTTCATTTAGTACATCTTTTCCTCCTGCAGTGGAGGAGATGTGTCACATATTTGATATGTAGATTATATATAGACTACTATTATACATAATCTTGTTTGTGCATTATTGTAGTGATATATTACTCCAACACCCAACAGAGTAAAATATACTATATAAAACTGTCCCACCTCATCCAATCAGATTCAGATTTTTTTTAAATCTTTTTTTCCAGTAAAGGATAGTATGAAACCTAAGCCTTTCTAGAAGAATTGGAACAAATGCAGGAAGCAATCCTACATCAGATGCCAGTATACTCATTTGCTAATTAAACTATTAAGCATTCTTTGAGATGAGTAAAGAAACAGGAGTTCCCAGGGGGAAATGACACAGTGAAAATGAGTAGTGACAAAGATGGAAACTTAAGCTTCTTCTTAAAACTCTCTGGTAGACATGTCAAGATCATGGAGTCTACCGACACATTATAGTTTTTGTTCACAGCGAAGTATGTGGCAAACATGTCAGCAATCCAGCTGCAATCCTGATCTCCATAATTCAATTTATCATCTTTAATACAGAGCACTCCTCAGAACAGCTGTGACAAAGCTGCTCTTCTTAAGTACACAATGAAAATATTTTATATAGATACTACTATTATTATATTGAGATTAATAATATAACAAACTAACATTTTCAAAAGCTACTTCATTAAATTTATGTATACACTCATGCAGGGCAATTGCATGTTAACAAAATCTGCACATCCTTGGGGTGTTGGAGGAAAACTCATATAGACTTAGGGAGTTATAATAAATATACAGTAGCTAAAGAATATTATAAGAAGTAGTGCTGTGTAAATATTTTGGTGCCTGCAAAATTTAGAATGTTTAAATAAATTAATTTCACACACATTGTTCTTTGTACAGAGTTGAATATTTTGAAATATAGAACTTCTAAGCACTTTCTTATTAAATGACTCCAAATAAAAAATATTAAGTAGAATGAATCACTTTTTCATTATGCACAGGCTAGTAGTGATAAATTTGTATTCATTGTAAATGGGTGACTGAGAAGCCTATTAATTAGCATCTTTTGTTGTGTTCACAGTGAAAGAGCAATCACTGAAAACATTACTGCTAATTCAATCCACACAGAACATGCCATGCAAATCAAACATTGATGCCTTCAGCTTTCACATTAAAATCTTTTCTTACTGCTGAATTTAATTTAGTTATTAACATGGAGAAAAAAAGAACTGTTTTTAATTCTATTTTTCATTTGGTTTACTTTTCAAATACTTGTTTTTTTTCTCTTATAGTCCATATATAAGCATTACAAAATAAAAGAAATAATTTGTAATATTGTCATAATTAGTCTTTGTGGCCTTAGTGGGTTTCAGAGAAACTTGCTTTGAATCAGCCTTTTAATTCTAAAATACCAAACCCTTAACAATCTGCTCACTTTGACTTCACAATTCTTTTCTTAAAACTGAAAGTAATTCTGAACAAAAACTGTGCATCTATTAACTTAGTCAGGTTGAATGAGAAACAGACATCATTGGTTCTACAGTACAATTTGGTCTTGATTTAACATTTATCCTCAGAAACTGCCATTAATATGACACAGGTTAAAATTATTTTCTTTGGATATACTGTATATGGAAATACATTGCAATGTAACTGTTAGCTTTTGTGTGTTATATAACATGCAACCTGAATGGAACCATTTTATTTAAAATTAATGTGCTTTATATTGTATATGAAATGGTGCAACAAAGCTAGACTCTGTGTATAAGAAAGGCATCTATTGGCTATACCCTGCTGCAGTCATCAGTTCTATCTAAATTCACTTGCACTCATACTCCTATGCTTCCCTAACAAAAATGAAACAGATTGCAATAAACCCCAAAAATAATATAATGTAAAATATTTATATATTTCATATGTATATGTTTTAAAATTATTCCAGAAATAAAATAAAATTTCCCTTAGTACATACATTTCTCTTAATAAATTGTACATTTCGTGACTTATACACAATGTATTTCCAAATACATTGTGTATAAGCGATAAAATATACTCATTCATGGCTTATGGAAAAAGTTAAAAACACAGGTTTCCCAATGAATGCAATTTAATTTAAACACCTGGTAACTACAGTAAAAGTAGTAAAATAGGTAGCTGTATCAGCATATGTTGGCTGTAATATACTCCACAGTAAAACATCTACTGTAAGAGTGAAAAAAGTTACAATGTTAGGAATTTGTTGAATGAACATTTCAATATTAGTTTCTAGACATGAATAAATCATCTGTCAGGTTAACAATTTTAACCATAAATGAATGCATCTGGAATATCAGAGCACCCGTTCTTAAACAAATTTTGTATTATTGGAAAGTTGTATATTCCTACGTAACATATTAAAATAAAAAATATATCAAAAAGCAAGTGTTCCAAAATTTAAAATACTCTTTACAGTATATATAATTTATTTGAAATCACCTATTTTTAATTCCAACTTAAAAGTACTGTACTGATCATAGAACATTGTAGGCTATATCCTTATTACTAGCTTAATACTTGGTTTAGAAATTCTAATTTTTCTTAGCATTTTTAGGTCTAGGATAGATTTTGTATATGAAAAACGCCTAGGAGATGTCTATTGGATGATACTTGCAATGTCAGATTAAGGTATTTTTAACATGCATCCATCCATTATCCAACCCGCTACATCCTAACTACAGAGTCACGGGGGTCTGCTGGAGCCATGACAAATATGACAAATGACAAATATATATCAAATATATTGAAATATCTAAACTACATGCTCTAAAACATATTGTTTAGTATATAATAACAAAAAATGTACAGTATATTTAAAATATATAATATATTCTAAAATATGTCTTTATTTAAGGCATACAATTCCAACTATTTTAAAATATTTTGAGATATATTTATATATTGGAGATACATTGGAAAATATATTTCAATGTACACAACTGTCAATGATTTAAAAATTTTACAATGTATTTCAACATGTTGCAAGATATTGTAATATATTTAACATATACTTTTATTTAACCTACGTTTTAGCATATTGTAGCATATTTTAAAATATAATTTTATGGCTAGCAGTATATTTTGTAAAAATATACTTATATGTGTTGTATTTTTGTTAGCGTCAGCTCATGAACAACCCCTGTTTATGGGAGGTGCTGGAAATCTGTTTCCTCTAAAGCGAAATTACAAACAGTCAAGACAGATAAGGGGCAGGAACCTTAAGCAGACCAGAAATGAAAGGTATCATGAGGAAACATAATAACACCAGGAAACTCCTGAACTATATTATATGGAAAATAAAATAGCATAGTTAAGACATAGAGTGCATCTGTAACAACACTAGACATTCCTTCACTGAGACGAACAGTGATCAGTGTTTTTTGAAATCTACTAATATAATAAACATATATACCCCAAAACCATGACATGGAATGCCCAGATGTGATGATGAGTGAAGAGATCGACATTTTTACTTACAACAACACATTTCAAATGAGAATTAGAAAATAATGTAGTCTGCTAATAATGTAATTGCCAATTATTTTCTAGTACATTTCCTATTTCAGATCTGTTAGTTCCCATGATTAACTCTGGGCTGGGATGCCAGCTGTATTCATTTAAGATATCTTGAGTTTCCTTCCATAGCCTTAAAACCTATTGCCAAGAAATCTGGTGGCATTAAATTGCCCTTGTGTGATATGTGAGCCCTGTGATGAATGTGAGTTCTGACCTTCTACTCATTTCTAGTGGGAGCAGCTCCAGCTTCTTTACAATCTAAATGAAGATTAAGTGGATAAAGAGTATAAATAGCTGAATTGTGTTTTCTAATTTTAGCGTGTTTAGCATAAATAATGAAAAAAATTTAATTTTATTTGGTAACATTCTGTGGCAGAAATTATAAAGTATTAAAGTAAGCCTTATTTTATGGGCTATACTTTATAAAGCACACTACCATAAGGTGTTTAACAACACAAAAAGAGTAATTATCAAGATAGCAAAGTGTAATATGAAATAATTGAGATTAATCATAAAGCACAAGAAAATAAACATTTGGAACAGCTTAGTAAAGTAAGAAAAGAACAAATATTACATAACAGATAACTGAAACCAAAAGTAGCACAGCTGAGTAAGTAGAGTAGGTACATAAGTGTCAACTAGAGATTAAAATAAACATTGAACACTTAATTATAATATTTCTATAGCCTAAATTAAAATTAGAAGATATTAGTATAGGATAGATTATATGTGTATATTATGTTATTAATCCAATAAACAGACTGTGGTTGGGAGGGAAGACAATCAACTTTAAATGAAATGAAATACTGTGGTCTACTGTGGTCAGTTTGTATACTGCTAATATTGATTAAACATGCATAATTTTATATACATAATCTTAAACAGTATTCTGCATAATTCAGATTTACTACTCTTACTTACTTACACAGTTATATCAAATAAAATACACTGTGCAAGAGCTGTAACATTAAACTAAATCAGAGCAGATATAAATTTAATAGTTTTTGTGCTACAGTCTAACTTTGTTGACTGGTTCTAACAGCAAATGAATTTTTCATTTTAGGATTTAAAATGATGAATCTCTGAATGAAATACCCTCATGCACTCTCATTCACGTTATGTTAATATTTAAACATAACAACTCATTGAACATTTAGTTGTCTTTTACAGGTCATTTCCATATCCCCCTTGCATGAAACAATGAAGTATTTTTTTCACTCTTCACTTAGCTTTTATTATTCCAATGGAAGGATTTATGGAACTTGTTTCAGCTCCCAAACTTACTGTAGAGACATAAATACCCCACTGTGTTTATTTTTTCAGTTACATTAACCACAAGTTTGCTTTCTTTAATGCACAGGAGAGAATCACTTCTAATAAAATTAAGTTGTTGAAAAGAAAATGACCCTTGTCTTTTTTTATAATTCATTTTTACTGTATATTAGAAGCAACCCTACAATTACTGTGCTAGCAACCTATTGTTTCTGTGGCCATTTTAAATTATTGTCTTGTTTTCTTCCGCTATCTTTAATTTTCACTTTGTTAAGGTGGTTTCACCTATCTCTCTAATTACAGCCAGTGGTACACTATAAAATTCATATAAACCATCTTCTTCACCCTCCATTTTTCTTTTATGTTACTATTTAAATTTCTATTTCAAATAAATAGAATAAACAATAGGTAATTTTTTTCAATGTACTGTAATGAATATCTCACTCTTTGTTTTGTGTAACCCAAGCTGTTGTATATGTCTACTGGGAAAATAAGTATTTAGAATTTCATTTTTAAGAATATAAGAAATTATATAAAATATTACAAAGACTCATAGTGGCAAGAGGTTTACCCCACATAGTGAGCACACCTGCATGAGGGTCATACATGAAGCTCAAGTTATGAATTTAATTACCGTATCGTACTGAAACAGGGTGCAATAATATGGGTAATTTCAAAGCCTATTCAGGACTCAGTAATAAACACCTTTCCTATTTGAATAAGTTGATTTATATTAAAGTAATATTGTAATTTATCTCTCATAAATATCTGAACACATTTATTTATAAGGAGCTAACAATTGACTGAAAGTTATATTCAATGGTGACTCTACACTATATTGGGTCTTTATGAGTGAGATGGGCCTGTCTGCAAGTCAATTCTGTGTTGGACTGCCAGCCAACCCAGGGAAAATACATTTCAGTCTCATGCTGTCAATGGTCAATTAAGGTCAATCTCCCTGTGGTCCTACAGCTGAATTAAGCAGGCTCAGCACACCAATGGAAATATGAGTAATGTTCAAATCCAGCTGCTCTTAAGGAAAACATCTTTAATATTCATGTTTATTAAATTAGGAAACTTTTCCAGTACATTTAGGTATATAGAATGAAAGACAGTCATTACCAAAAAAATAATGCTAGTAATGGGTCTAGATGTGTAACCAAATATTTGGGTTCACTCACCATAAAGAGCCCATTTCTGTAGATACTCATTAGTAATTATGGTTTATCCAAATCAAACAAAAACTGAAATAATTACTTCTTAGTGGATTTTAGTCACATCAACACTGCATTCACTAAAAGATACTAATGAGATTTATATATGGTGAGAGTACATACACACATGGCTGCCCTAGCCTTTGTATTATTTAAGGTTTAATAAACAAAACATAAATTGTTCATTTAAACTAGTAAGCCATAATTCTGATTTTACTTGAAATATCTTTAATCAGTTTCCGATAACACTCTAATGGATAACATAGGTTAAAAAAATGAATTGATAAATGGATATTACAAAACAGCATTTTAAAGTATTAGTTTCTTTAAAATGACATTATGCATAATGAGATGTATCTCATATAATTTAGTAGTTTGCAGAAGCAAGGACTCACCTGAAGCCTATCCAAATGTGTTTGCTCTGTACATGCCTTTAAAGATCTGTGTTTGTGTATTTTAAAAAAATATTAACAATTTACATAAGATCACAGAAAATACAAAAAAACAGATTTCTTGCATCTACTACAGATTATCACCATTACCATTGATATCCTGATGTTAAAAATCTGTTGAATGAAAGAACAAACTTTTTCAACAAATCATGCATGATGAGAATAAAAAAACAGATGACCTTCTCCAGACGTAGGCTCTCAAACACTGGTCATCGAAAACCACAATATCTGCGTTTTTTCTGAAGCTACTGTAGTTTCTCAATCAACAACCAATTAATATTATTATCTTTCATGCTTAATTAGACTTCCTTTCCTTGTTAAGGTTGTACAGCCCAGTTTCACAGGTTAAAATTAGTGACCTTTCCATAAAAATCCAAAACCATTAGAAAAAGGATTTTGGAAAGATGCCTCATCCTCATACCAGAAAAGCATGTTTTACGCTTTATTGGCTAAGAGGAGAATATTCCTTCAGTAAATTACACAATGTTCAATGACCAAACCACAGTTAAATGTCATAAAATTCACTTACACAACAAAAAAATGATATATACTGTATTTACAGGCCATTCAAACCTAATTAGTATAATAATTTTTTTGCAGCTCTATATGTGGCTTAGGCTTTTACTTTTAACTGTTCTTTATAAAAATTGATGTTAAACATACAGTGTAAGTATTTTATTTTGAGAAAAGACCATTTTTATTACAATTATATGTTAATTATTTACAGTATAACACATTTCAAAAGATAAACATTACATTTCCTATAATCAGAATTCCTGCTAAAATAATTAACCCTGCTGCATCACAGCTCATTGCAAGTCTTTCCTGTATTCACATAGATTTTGTCCAGTTACTTTTTTTATCTCCTACATAAAAAACATAAACGAAAGATTAACTGGTACACTGTTTACATACTGCATGAAAGCAAGTGCACAAATGTGGCCTGCAACAGACTGACATTCTGTTCATTTTTGGTTATACTCTAGAGCCGGATTCTATCAGAATAGACCCCTGGTATCCTCAGTTCTATTATGGAATATGCAGGCCCTGATATTAAATGGATGTGTGGATGGAAACAGCCATAAAATAAAATTTTAAAAAATCTTGTAATGCTAGTAATATTGATAGTTAGAAGTATTTAATTTACTACTGCAGTGCAATATGTTTAATTCAGTGCTTTAAGAATTGGTTCTATTCATGTATTGTTGCAAATGTAGTAGAACATAATTATTACCAAAATTATTTAATCAGTTCAGGATCATAGAGTCCAGATGTCAAAAATAAATCAGAATACAATGTGCAATCATCACATAGTAAGTGACTAGATCCAGAATTCATATCCATGGCACTAGACCCATGAAGCAAGGAAGCAACGCAGTGCTTCCCTATATTTTTAATCTAATCTAATCTAATCTAATTTTGTAGTGTTCATCTAATCTAAAGTGGTTTGTTAACGTCTTCAGAAAGAAATGTATACTGACATAAATGGCCAAGCATAAAGTTACCTCCTTTTTGAAACTGTTAATACATTTTTATTAATTAATTAAGATTGCAACAGGCTAGTAGCATTGTAACACCAACATAAATGCCACTTTATATTAAATATTCTGTATATTAATAAGTAAATAACAGTAAAATACGGTAAATTGTAAGGTACTCTTTAGAGCTTCATATCATTATATTTTGTTCAACCTTCAGTTGTCAATTTTTTCTTTATAGTAATCTTTATTTAATAATATATGACCACAGAGATTTCTTTTTTTTTTCTTGAAAATATGGCAAAACAAACCTCTTAAAAATATTCCCTCTTGCCTTTTGTGCCTATAGCTGTTGGTCAGTGTTGCACAAACACTGTTCCTGGTTTTAGCTATTCAGTTCAAATAAAAATAGCATATGTAAATATGCTAATTTAGCCTGACATGGAATGTCAGTTTATGCAAATCTGTGGTCATACACACTATGGTAACAGTGACATTGTAGCAGCCATCCAGTATCTCTCTCTTTCTCTTCCATTCAAAGCTGACACACATCGACAGTACTTTCATTCTGCTATCTAAGAAAAGTTAACTGAGCAACAGTAAATATATTTTAAAACAGGAGTTGCAAAGGTAAGTTACTTGACTGCAAACCTTTCAGTATTTTTGGGGGTGGAACTGTGACATTAGTTCTAGTAAATGGCCTCAGGACAAATGCATCTTACAATTATAATGAGCTATAAGCCTGTACCTAATGAAACTCTGTGTTTATAATGTCAGTTTTCAGTGAAAATGTTTCAGCATGTTTTAACAACTGTATACTACAATATCTTTATTGTTTAAACCACTGGGTGTGTCAGCAACTGACACAAAGGAGAATGCAAAAAACTCTTCCAACTGTTTCATAAGAAACACCTTTTCGAATGCCCCGGAGACGCTTACTGCAGTGGCAAACAGCCACCATTATTTTAGATGAAAATAATTCCAATAGCATTTTTATAGCAAGGTCTGTTTTAATTAAAAGTTCTATTACTTGTTACTGAAAGTTTATTATCAGTTCTTATTATTACAGTGACTGACTGCTAGTAAATTTTTGTTTTAGATACCAAATGAAACCCAATCAGAAATAAGGTATCATAGAAAATACATAGTTTATAATCTACAAACATTTTTATTTAGTACTGTATATTAATTAATTAATTTATTCATTGGCATACTGTTTTACTGACATGTAATATAAAATTTTTATGCTTAAAATCATTTGGCACAAAGTTAGCAGTATGAGCCATTCTGAATTCTTATTTTTATATCAGTGATATTTAATGTACAGTAAAACAATGCTGAAGATGCTCAAGATAATTTTCTAATTAAAAAATTTCAAAATCATTTTTTCCCCTAAAATACAATAATTTCTGAACCCTTGACAAAAGCAGCATTTCTCTTAACTTACTGGAGTACACAATTCTGCCAAACATGCATTTCAAACAGTATATGTTATTGATGTACATATTATACTCAGTCTGCTGTACTGTTACAATCATAAACTGCAATGTGACATACAATATTTGGTAAAAATCCATCTTCATTTCAACCCTTAAAAAATACCCATTCTCTTTGCTACTTTACAATATGTCAGTAAACATATTATGATGTCACTGCTGGTGAATATTAAGATGTTAACTCAAATTCAATATAATATTAAGCTCACAGAATAATGGGTCAGGACAAAAAAATCACAGCATTTAGTATATGTAATTTTTATATTACATAATCATATGCTTAATAATTAATAGAATGATGAAAACAATTTTGCAGATTACAAGGATTTTCCATTTTTATGACTCTTAGAAATTATTATTTTTATTTTGTTGGCTAGTTTTGTGGTAATAACTGCAAGTTTCTCCTGTTCATCTTATGAAACATTCATGAAATGAAATCTGAGGCCTTTACAAAACATTCACTGCTCCACAGAGATGAAAGTAGCCATCAAAACAAGAACTTCACAGTTCCAAGGTTTTTCCTCTGGGACAAAATTTTCCTAGGGATTATTATCTTTTTACAATTAAACAAGCAGGACAATACCGGACAACCCAATATGACACAAAATGTCATATCTCCTCAGTTTTCTTATGTTTTAATGTTTCACATTTAATATGACAAAGGCTGTCTTGAAATATTGTTGGCACGGGGTTTAATGCTAGCACATGGAAATGGGAAAGACCGTCATTTATCTTGTAGCTATCTAAACATGTGATGCTACTTTTAAGCATATTACATGAAATTAAAAATATTAAATTAAGTAAAGGCAAAACATAATAACATTTCATACTATAATATTTCATAGCTATTGATATAGCCTCTATTTTTGTTTTCTGCCTGTTGCTTAATTTCAGGATTTATAATTGAAACTATAAGCAGAAATTCTCTTAACTTTTCAATTTCCCCAACATTCTCTTTTACACCAATGTAATCATTTAGAATTAAACCCTTACAGTATAATAACAGTCTACACAGAGCTGTTGAACTGAATTAATATTGAACTGACATAATCAGTTTGTAAAAAATTTAGATTGGGGGAGAAAGCTAAATAAGTAATATTTACAAATTACTAATTGGAGTTGTGAGTGGAAACTTTGAGATTAGGATTTGAGAATAACTGAGAACAATTTAAAACATTTCACATATTAGTCAATAATGTTAACAATATGGGTTAATGAAAAAATAATCTAAATGAACAGGGAAAGAATGTTCATCTTGCTAAACCATATCCAAACTGTTGGTCAAGCTAAATGCACAAAACTATTTTATCATCTTACACAGTAACATTAATTTACAGATTGGATTATTCCATTTCAATGAAGAGATGTTGTTCAGCACTCTGACTGATGCTGCAGGAAAAAAAGCCAAATGTAAACAAACTGCATGGCAAAAAAACTCATATTTATTGAATCCTGTGGAGAAAACTAGCAAGGCAGAAACAGAGATGTGCAAAGGTCGTCCATCAAAAATACAAAACCATCTGGAAAATTAAAACTCTGTCCACTCTGAAAGGAAGGAAAACTTTGGATTTTTAGATGGCATGATTTTGGTTTCTTCAAAGAGTAGATATGCTTAATTAATTATGGTCTATCATGAACCCCTGCATTTATAGTAGCTGATATTTCTTTTGGAAGGTCAAATCATGCAAAGAGTCCAAACAGTTCTTATACTGTAGACAATCTAGTAATTCATAAAGTAAAGGAAACACCTATACAAAATGTTCAAGTAAGGTATTTGGCTACCACACACCACCATAAAACCTATCATGTAACTTGGCACAGAATCTGCAACTGTACTAGAATACAACACTATTCATCCATGATAAATTCTGTCATTTAGCATTCTGATGATTATCACTGAAAACAGTACCTCCTTGAACTGCTCAGTTCAGTTGACATTTACTGACTTGAACAGCCATGGTATGAGGGTTTTATTGTGCACATACTATTCAAAGTATTAATTGACCTGTATACAGATTACAGGATCATAAAATGTATTTTAATAAAATTACCTTTACAGATTTTCAGAGCTTGTTTATTTATCTTTATTATTTCCCAGTTCTTTTTAGAGTTAAATGTAAAATCATTGCATTGTGCCACACAAATGATTTTCACACATCTAATCAGTCAATGTAAGAACAGATTATTTTTGCCAGAAAAACGTGACCTTATAATGTGTCACATGCTGACCCGAAATGAGTAACTGCTTTCTGAATGCAGTCAAAGGATCACCGAGCCATTTTCCAGGTTACGTGCATCAGGACGATTGTTTTAAAAGCAAAGCACAGCAGCTCACAAATTCTTAAAAGGACATTACATTGTTTTCTCAATGTATTTTAAACGTAGGTTGCTCTGAATTGGACATGTAAAGGAAAGTAGAATGCCTGTTTCAAATACTGTTTGATGAGATTTTCCACAATAGATGACTTATTCATAACAAAAAGCCAGGCAGATCACTGAATGGCCCATGTGAATCCCTCCAAGGTATGTGGCAAATGCCTGAGACTGCATTCTTAACAAATAATAAATGGCTACTCTAGTGGAAGACAGATGATTCTTTCTTTAAAAAAAGGGAACCGCTGATTATATAAATAGGCTTGCACATAAGAACATGCTATGCTACAAAAATGGTTGAGCTACCTTTACCATTTGGTTTAGTTATTCTGTATATACTTGTTTTTACTACATATATAAAATATACAATTTTCTGAATTGAACTATTTTAATACAGGGTAAAAAACAGATAAGCTTATGCACTCTGCTTCTTCCTAGACACTTGTTTTTTTTTCATCAAAAGCATTCTTAATTTTCCAAAACTTTATTGAGCTTATTGACTGACACACATTCTTTTACTGTGGCATTATAAGGGTGTGGCTAAGATGGTGAAGCTCCTGATGCATTCCTTAGAAATTTTCTCCAGACTATTACACCACTACTAAGGTATTTAATAAAATAAAAAATAATGCACACCCATGTAAAAGTAATATTTTAAATTTTATGGTCTATTGCACAACTCTGTACTCAATTGCAATTCACAACAACTGTGATTGTTATTGTTTAGTCTACCGTGTATTCTCGATATTTACATGATTCCAGACCAGTATGAGAAAGTGAAATCCTCTAATCACTCTCATATTTCTAGAAAATACAATTTTAGCTGTTTCATTTGGCATGAATACCAGATTCCAATGAATACTGTGGGAAGCAGTTCATTATTTAGTCAGTATTTACTATTAAAACTTCAGGAAAATGTATGATTGGGATTAAAAATACTTTGTTTTTTGTTTTATTTTGCACTGTGCATACATGTCAATAAAGAATCCAAACCAATGATACATAGTGTAATTCTCTTGCTAAGCAGAATGCATAAAGAAAAACATGAAAGATGAAGGAAAAACCCTTTATTATTCATATATCAGTTGCATAACCCCCCTGATACTAATATTACACATAGGGTAATAAGAATCATCAATCAGTGGAAATGTTAACCTTAGGTCTAATAGGCAAAAAGCTGCAATGATATGTGATAAATGTGCTACAAAGGACTATTGTAAACTTTCAATATGTTTGGCACTGGGGCAAAACCATGTATTGGGTGTAAATCCTGACACCTTTTATGGCAGTTGTGTTTGTTTTCATTATGTTTATATTTTTTCATTTCTGATTACTCTGGTTTTCCTACCATATGTCAAACATATGAATATTAGGTTGAATGGGGAACACTAACTGACACAAGTTGTGGTACATGTGAATAAACGTGCCTGGCAATTTAACTGGCTCTATGTCCATGGCTGGTTTTTGCTTTGAACCTATTTTTCTAGGATAAGTTCCAGGTCAAATGTAAAATGAATAAATGAATGATTTCTTTGTAACAAGAAAAGCTACACAATAATTCAATCTAAATGTAAAAAATGCTATACAGGATAAAAGCTTTTGAAATCTGTAATTAACCAAACTGTCCTAACTGTGTGAGAGAGACAAGAATTTAATTTGTAAGCATCAGCAAAATAAAAGATATAATAGGAAATAGAATGAGATATAGGATAACCAAACTGTCCTAACTGTGAGAGAGAGACAAGTATTTAATAAGTAAGCATCGGCAAAATAAAAGATATAGTAGGATACAGGATAAGATATAGGATAATTCCAGATGAAAGATAAAATCAATGTTATTAACATAATGTTTTAGCAGTTAACATGATAAAGGTTCCACTATTTTTATCATTTTTATTTATTTATCTTTTGAATATATAGAATTACACTTTTTTAATTTCCATATTTGAAAAATAACTAAGTGCAACATTTTTAAAATAGATATAGATAGATAGATAGATAGATAGATAGATAGATAGATAGATAGATAGATAGATAGATAGATAGATAGATAGATAGATAGATAGATAGATAGATAGATAGATAGATAGATAGATGGATAGCATTCTTTAAGATCTGCTTTTTTTCATTTGCTGTAATTCCTTATATGGGATACTGCCTAAAATGCATATGTAGAACTCACTCACAAAAACCACTAAGCCAATGATTTGCTATAGACGCATGGTCAAAAATAAAAACTATAATTACCATTTATCATAGAAGCAAAATTTGGTAAGTCTTTGATTTCTCAATACAGAAATATAAAAACAAGAAACCTAGATAAGCAAGAAACTAATTTATTGATATGAATCAGACCCTAATTAAGTTACTCATTGAAATTAAAATTTTGTTCACTCATTATGCCAAACACTATCCTATTCTACGATAAGATAGTGATCAAATGGTGAAAATATATCATCTCTCATATTGTTTTTCACAAACTTCCTAGTCACTACATGCTGAAACAAAAATAAACCTCTTTTGGATTAAGGTTGATGGTCCTCTTTCAGTTTCCTGCATACTACACATAAATTCTTTTGTTGATTTCTGACATTCTTTTAACCTTCAGCCTTAAATAGATTATTTATAGTAAATAGATGGATTATACACAGTTAGGTCGATATATTACTTTAAAACACCAGAAACATTAATTGCCCTAATCCTCTCAATTCTCAAAAACATTTATGACATGAAATTGACTGCTGTTCAAGCAAAAGTGCCAGCAATAGCTGAAGCTGCAGAACCATAGTGAGAAATAACAATTTATAAGAAATAGAGATAAAACTTGTTTTGCTATTGAAAGTGTGCATTTGATGTTCTAATAACAAACTCTGATGTCTTAAATAGACAATACTGCCAAAGTAAATGGACTTCTTGGAAAGATGTATGAGCATGCCTTGCGGGATTGTGTCTTAGTTGATATTAAAGATACAGGCTGGTTAAGTGTCATTTTGATATATTATGTTGACAAATACCAACGGTATTGATATACAGAATTATGGAAACCAAACATTAAAGCAAAGACTAATATAATATTTAGATAAATAATTTTGTATGTTATCGTGATTTGCTTTATAAACCATCAGTGAGAAATATATTTTAAAGCACAAAAGGGAAAATATAAGTAATTTACTGATAGATGTGATAAAGGCAATGATAGATATGGTCAACAATAAAGTAGAAGAAAGGTCTGAATGCATTACTGTGTAAGCAGGATGAAAATAGTGAAGTTCATCAAGTTTGGTTTTGAATGACAAGTAGTTTAGTTTATATTTGAATTGAAAGGTTGACTGAACTTCTTGAACAGGTATTTAAGCTTTTTTCAAAATCTGATTCCAAGATTCGTCTAAGTTTAATCCTAACTAAGAAATAATTTACTATTTTAATATACTGTATGCTGTCTCATAACTATTTAGCATGGGGTACAACTAATACATTTTAGTGGATGTTGCAGAAAACATAATGCAAAACCTTTTTTTGCCTTTTGTTTCTACCATACATAGGGCAAATGTTAAATATATGTAAAGAGACGCCATTGTATATAACAGCTACAAAACATAAAGTTTAACCTTCAGACCCCTTCACTTTATGCACATTTTATTGTGTTGCAGATTTAATCTTAAATTCATAAAATGCCCATTTTTGTCCATCAGTCTGCTCTCAATGACCTATAATGACAAAGTGAAAATATGTTTTCAGAAATGTCTGCAAATTGATTAAAAATTAAAACTGAAATATCTCATTCATATAAATATTCAGACCCTTTGCTGTAGTGCTCCAAATTGTGGTCAGGTGCATCATGTTTGCTTTGATTACTTTGAGATATGTGTACAAGTTGATTGATGTCCATAGATCAAGGCAAGGGTATAAAAACCATTCCTAAAGCTTTGATTGAACCCAGTGGTATCTGTAACAAATCTTCTGAAATGCTTTCCTTTTTCTTTCCTTTTCGGAAGGACGACCATCTCATCCATCAATCAAGCATTCATGGTTGCTAGATGGTAGTCATATGACAACTGGTTTGGAGTTTGCCAACAGCATTTAAAGAATTCTGAGAGCATGAAGAAAAAGATTCTCTGGTCTGATGAGACAAAAATTGAACTTTTCAGACACAACCCTAAGCACTATGTCTTGCGAAGGCCAGGCACTGCTCATCATCTGTCTAATACCATCCCTACGATGAAGCAGGGTGGAAGAAGAATCATGCAATGTGGGTGCTTCTCAGCAGCAGGAACAAAGAGATTGGTTGAAATGGAGAAAACGATGAATGCAGCCAAATACAGAGAGAAATCCTGCTCCCAACTGGACACAACAGAAGACTGGGGCAACAATTCACCTTTCAGCACAGCAATGACCTGGAGCATACAGCCAAAACAATGCTGGAATGGCTTTGGGACCAGTCTTTGAGTGTTCTTGAGTTCCTCAGCCAGTGCCCAGACTTAAACCCCATAGAAAATCAGTTGAGAGGCCTGAAGATGGCAATTCTCAGACACTTTTCATCCAATCTAAAAGAGCTTGAGAGGATCTGCCAGGAAAAATGAGATATAGTAAACTACCCAAATCCAGGTGTGCAAAGCTTGTAGAAACTCAAGAAGACTCAAAGCTGTAAGTGCAACCAAAAGGGATTCCACAAAGTACTCAATTACGAGTTTGAATATTTGTATAAATGAGTCATTTTAGTTTTTGATTTTTAATACATTTGCAAAACTTTATAAAAACTTTTTTTACTTTGCCATTATGGGTTATTAAGTGTAGCTTGATGTGCAAAAACTGCATATTGATCTGTTTAAAATGAAATTTAAAGGAAAAATAAAGAATGTAGAAAGTGAAGGGGTCTGAATACTTTCTGAATCCACAGTATGTAGCCAATCAGTGTTTCTGTTGTCTGCAAACATCAAACATTCTTTTCAGACTTGCACAAAATTTCAAAGTAGTTGTAAACAATTCAATAGACTCCAGAAATCAAACGATAGATAGATAGATAGATAGAGAGAGAGAGAGAGAGAGAGAGAGAGAGAGAGAGAGAGAGATAATAGTTATCAAAATGGTAAATTAGATATTTTTCTTGCTCTCTTTAAATCCTGGTCTTTGCAGAATGCCACAAGAGAAATCCTACTTTGCAGAATGCCACAAGAGAAATGCATTTGCAAACTGATACATCACTTAACAGTGTTTCTGGTCAGAGGAGTTCCCTTCCTAGAGACTATACATCAAATCAGCATCAGCACAGAAGTCTTTCATCAAACATGAGTGAGCTTATTTTGAATAATTTGTGAAAAAAATAAAACAGCAACCTTGATGTTCTAGTTCACGACAAAAGGAAGCCAGTGACTAAAACATTATAGCCATAACTGTTGAATAATGATGATGCCTAAATAAAGAGTTGCATGTAACATGGTTGTCTTGAGACCACCATTTCATTGACATGTGCTATATTTCGTGTGATTTTCCTACATAACAAATTAACTGACCATTCATTCTTGATCAAATAAAAATTGCAAATTGAGACATTGCCTCTTGAAACACATCTTCAGGACTCAGCTTGAGGTTGGTCTGTAACATAACTTGACGTATATACAGTATGAATATATTATTAGTGAATGAAACGGAAGAAAAAACATTTCCATATTTAATTAATTTTGATTAATAAGGTTGAGAACACCTGCATTTACAAAAAGCACAAATTAATAATAATATATGCATGAAGAAGAAGAAGGTATATTGAAGACAAAGTTCATGTTTACTGCCTGTTTCTTGAAAATTCCTGTCACACTGTTGTCAAAAGGCAAGTAAAAAACAAAGAAAATAACCGTATTCTCTTATACTGGATCTGGAGTTGCTCGTTTCAAACAGAAATAAACGGTCACGACTCGGTCTGATATCCTCCATGCCACTAAGATAACGGATGGAGCAAATGTAACCTATATTGGTAAACTAATGGATATTGTGCCGACTCCCTCCGTTCGCCACTGCCGGTACCCCTGCCCAAGTTCAAATGCGCCGATCCAAAGAGCCACTTCAGCCGCCGACACGTGTAAATGAAAAGCACTGCGGTGGTAATGCTGTTCATACTGTACCAGACAGTGATGGAATCCGAACCCGAAGCTAATGACCTGTGTTACAGGGCGTTGGCAGCTGCGCATTCCCGCCATCTCCTGACGCTCCAGATACGCCACACACCTGTGCTACACTCGCGCGCGCACACACTCCCCCAAGATAACCGTCAGGACGTGAGCTTTTACCCGACAGGTTTTCCTTCTTTACACGGGACGTCGCTTAATAAAAATCACATTGGAAATAGTTTTTTCTTCTTGACAATAAAGGGCACTTGTACTTGAACCGTATTTGCCAGCAGCGCGACTCGAAAACAATTTTGCAGCACTAGCAATCACTGACAATTTCCCGACGCCGTCTAAGGGTGACACACATGAGGAAAGACACTAGCAGTTGTGCAGCGTGAGGCGGGTTCATGCAAGGTGGATCAAGGCTGTGTCCCGACTGATGCTTGGGGGAATACTATTCTTTAATATACACAAACAATGTACATTGCATCAAAAGACGCATTTAACTAATGCAGCTTTTCTCTGTATTCATAGCAAATATCTAGCTTTTTTTGGCATGACCACAATAACTAGAAAGAGTACGGGACCGAGATTGGCGGAAATTACAGTTTCTCTCGAAGAGAATAAGTATGACAGAGGGCACAAAAGCAGGTGAAACGGCAAATAATCTTAGGTAGATAGACAGAGCTGCCTTCCATGAATTAATTGGTGTAACTTTGAAAATTGTTGCTAGAGGCCATATCGTTCAGGAATGTTTCACAAAATGAACAGATGATCAACTATTCGCGTCAGCAATACCACAGTATAGTTAAAAATGCACATCACTTTTTAAAGATCTAAGTAAATGTGCTACGTTTTATTTGTTCTTGACATTTTCCGCCTCTCTCGTTCGCATTTTTATTCGTCTCCGAAGAGAAACTCATTTCTTCTACTTACATTTAACATAAACCTCAACAATCTAACACATCACTATTGATTCAAGTCTGACCTTTCGCTGTGTAAAAGACGGACACTGAAAGCCAAGAAATTTCCCTCGCACAGGGAACCACACAGTGTTCTATGTTCCCATCACGCAGCCCATATTTCCCCGCAGCTGTATGTTTTTAAAAGCGAATGAAACCATCATTTCAAGATCCGCCCCCCTCCTTTTTCAATTTTTCTTTATAAATGCTCAGTGCTTTGCGATTGTGGGCACTTACAATTGCTTGTCAAAAAATACAAAACACATAGCCGCTTTAACCATCGAGGGTCTTTCAGTATTACGTTCAACAAAAAATAATTCAGTTTCTTCAAGACAATTCATAGTATTCTGTAACACAGAATTTTAATATACAGCATAGAATATCACAGGCTGTATTGCTTGCACAACAGATTCTCAGTTTTGCACAGTGATAATATACCGTGCTGTGACTAATCTGTAATCCGCGTTAACATAAATACTGTTAATAGAATGAAAGAAAAATATCAAACTGACATTTTCATAAATTAAAAAGGCATACCTATTTTTATCGGACCCTTTTTGTAGACTTTTTTTGTATATCCGTGATTACATATTGCTCCTGTTTTCTGGGATGCAGCTTTTTTCCTGTCTCAAATGCAGACGATGCTACTCTCGCAGTTTCACCTGCATCTCTGCATTTGACAAGACCTAACATCAGCACCACTCGTGGGTCCGCCTTAAAGACACACCCACTAAATTGCCATTGGTTACAAGTCAATATACAGGCGGGGGTTACCAGGAGAATATCCAATCGCGCCCCTAATAGCAACCCTTTCTAAAACTGTCTGGAGGCGCTCCCAAAGCGTCTTGATTGACCAGTCAAACAGCCATTCAGAACTAAACAAAGTCGGGACTGCTGAGGTTTATAGGGGATAAACAATCAAGAGGTTTTGAATAATGCTAATGATAGAAATAATGCTCGTGTGCCTGTTTTGATTTTCATTAATTCAAGGAAAAAACTCTGCCAAACTGACTAAATGTTGTTCATCTTCTCGCCTTCAGTTAGAGAAAGTATTTTTGTTGCTCTATTGAAAAACAGAATGTTACAACAGCTGCTTATTCGTTACAACGCCTGCCAAACTAGTAAAATTAATTAGTTGCTTATCATAAAGTATATAATTCAGTAGTAGTGTAAATTATGATAGTAGCATTGAAACAGATTATTCCGTGCATTACAGTAGAAAGCAGAAGAATAATAAATTAATGAGTGAAGCCCTTCTCAACTTAACTTTTTGCAGGTATGGTCATAAATACAATAATTAAAAAATATAGAAGGCCACTGGTTGTAAGCATTCTAAACTCAGGCTTTGTGGTCTTTGTGAATTCATGAAGTCACTTTTCAGAGCATATTCATGTATTAAACATTCATACATTTTTAGTAAGTTTGAATTTTAAAAGACTTCTTTTTAACCATGTATTTTTCTTTCCGTCCTCCTGTTATACTACATTCGCTTTTAAATCATTTGATTATATTGTTACCAATAAGAATTCAGGTGTAACCTTTTAACAAGGTCTGTTTGAACATTATTTAGAGAATTACATTGCATTTAACATACAGTAATTGCAGTGGTAGGTTATGCTGCTTCACAAGTCCAGATTCCTTCATTTGAATCCTAACCCAGTCAATCTTTCTGTAATTTTTGCACATTCTGTCCTTGTCTGTGTATGTTTACTCGAGCTACTCTAGTTTCCTTCCTATAAATTTGCCTGCCTGTGAGTAAGTGTTAGTGAGTGCATGAGTGTGCCCTGCCATAGATTTCCACACTATCTAAGACAGGTATTTGTTTTATGCCTGATGTTGCCAGGGTGGCTTTGGAGTTAGTAGGCTTGGTAATAGTTAGACATTGAATTTTGCATTGTTTTAATTTAGACCAACTGGGAACATATCCAAAATTGGTTTCTCCTTTATGCCCAATGATGTCAGGATGGGCTCCAGCTCCTGTAAACATGGACTAAATTATAGATGGATGGTTATATAAGTTGAAATCAGTTAAACCCAAACATTTATTTGAAGAATGATAAGTTAGTGTTTTAGCCTCATAGTTAAATTAAATTTCTACACCACCTTCCTTAAAAAAATAACGATGATTAAATAATCTGATTTTTCACATTTAAATCAGGTTAAAAAAATCATGGTGAGTGTCTAACTGTTTGGCTCTGACTGCAACGGCTTACTTACTTATTTTTCAATATTTGTATCTGGTTGTATAAGTTCTCAGCATTTCTATAACTTTAACAAAACATAAAAATAAATATTCTTGAATTCATCACCAACTTAGATCAATCAGTCACCTTCTAGCCTGTTTAGTCCTGAATAGGGTCACAGGGTGTAGAACACGGAGCCTATCACAGCTAGCATAGGGAACAATGGAGGAACAAATCTGGATAGTTCACCAGCCTATCACAGAGCCAACACACACACACACACACACACACACACACACAAACACACACCAGGGCCAATTTAGTATCACCAATCCGCCTAACCTGCATGTCTTTGGACTGTGGAAGAGCACCCGGAGGAAACCCAGACAGACTTGGGGAGAAGGAGAACATGTAAACTGCACACAGGGAAGACCCGGAACACAAACCCCAGTCTCCTAACTGCAAGGTAGCAGTGCTACCACTGTTCCACTGTGCCACCCACCCATTCATCTTAGGTAATGAAAAGTATATTGTCTAAAGAAAAGAATCAGTCCTACACAGGGCACCAGTCAATCACTGGGCACTTTAGTACGTGCATGCTCAGTTTAGAACTTGCCATAAAGTCTGACTTTATGTGTTTGAGTTGTAGGGGAAAGTTATGTTTCCCATGCTGAAATTCCTGGGAAAACAGAAAAAATGTATAAAATCCATATGGATGGCATTCTGCCCAGTATCAAATGGAGGTTCAAGGTGGTCAGTTGGTGATACTACTTTCCACACAACTTTAACACCTAATAACTATTTACTGCTTCTAGCACTTGCATTTGAACACATTCACAATAATAGAATAAGTATTTAGTGCTCCTTGCAATTATGTATTTGAGTTTCTATATTCAAGATCACAATATGAACTGTTATCATTTATTTCTCTCATACAGTTTTCACTACAAAGCACAAGTACAAGGAAAATGTCTTAAGCTTTTTCAATTGCACATTTCATGTGATTTGAGAGTTTTGCCACACTTTATATGAATAAGTATGATTTGGGTAAATAACCCCCCCCTTTTTTTTGTGTTTTCCCTGAATAATCATTTGTGTATCCTTCTGGCCCACCTTTACAAGTCATATTTATTCTGGAGTTAACCATTGTGAACATTTTATTCAAATGTACACATTTTTCCATTTTCAGTGTCTTCATTTTTAGCTTAGTTACTGGCTATATTTAGATGATTGTGATGCTTTCAATTCCATTCTTTTTCTAAAAAAATTTTTTTGTGAATACAGTATATTCTCTCAATGAATTCCCTTTCTTTGTTTCTGCTTGCTAACATAAGCAGGTGATAGTTTTTTCCTATAAAAGGGTTATATAATTATAAGATATTATAATAACTGGAAATATTTTACTCATGCAGAGAACCTGTAGACAGTGACCAGGCCAGTATTCCAAATCTGCCTATAAGTGCTATTTGACAAAAGCAGTAATTAATGCATCACTGGGCCACCCCAATTTTATTAATCTATTTATTCAATTTAAACATATTACATCAAATTGAAATATCGGAGGCCACAAAAAGCAGAATGGATCAATTATCTATTTATTGTATCTACATAATGCAGTACAAGGCTCTAATAAGCATGAATAACTCAATGTTGCATGTCTGTTCAGCAGAGCATACTGTCACACACATATAGTACATAAACACTTTGTTTTACTGGTCCAGCTAAGTTTTGTCCATCAGATTAACAGCATTGTTTAAATCTGGTGGAAACCAAAAAGAATATCAAAAGAACTTAACCGTATGGTAAAATCTTGGTTGTTAGCCAACCTATGAGTTAACTCAACTCAGATCTAGAAACCGTTTTGGTTAGCCAGGCATTTGGGTCTCTAAGACCTGTCAGTGATCTGTGCATTTCATAACATTTAAGTGTATTCCCTTCCTTTTTTAAGAAAATAAGCTCCAGATTAGAGTAGGGTAGAGTGTGGTGTGGGGAGGGTGATAGTGGTGGGTGCCAACAGGGTTTTTTTTTTCCAGATTTCTATATGAAAGCCTTTTATTTTTCCTCTGTTATTTTTGTCCTAATTTTGAAATCCAATAAAAAATTGATCACTCTATGAAGAAGGACTCCCAACTTGTTAAATCAAACTGGAGACAATGTACCACAACTGGGTGATGTTTTCAGCTGTATCATTGTTCTGCCAAGTAAAATTATACAGATATAAATATAGTATTTCATTTTTAAACTACATCTGGGCATATTTTTTCTTTTGTAATTATTTTAATTGCAGTGCCTCTCCTGAGTTGTTTTCAGAAGGCTTGTTCATTCTGAAGGTTATTATGAAATTACTACTCTACCCTTCATTTTTCTTCTGTTAGAAGGCCTTTGGCCTTGTTAATTAGAAGTATAAATGCTGCTGCTGAATAACTTGCAGCATATTCTAATCAATACATTGTCTGTCTGTAGATGATTTGATTTTTCATAAATTCAAGTAGTTCACTCATTTACCACCCTTACCAATCTTTTCCTCAAAATCCCAAACACTAATTCAGCTTTGTATGTCAATATGTTAATATGATTTTTAGAGAAACAATACATTACTGTCTTTAAACTTTGTTTTTTTTATTTAGTTTTATTACTTTCTGTTACCTTAAATGACTCAATGCTGTGCTGTGATCTGTTTGAACTATTGTGTGCAAACAGCAAAACTTTAATAAATGTAAAATTGAAGCAGGTTGCTCCCCTTCTTGACTCAGACTTCTAGCTCTCCTACAGAATCAATAAACTAGCAACATATTGTATTAAAGTATTAACAATAAATTTTACTATTATGAAATCATAAATCAAAGCCTACAATCCATAGCACCTTTGAGAGACAGAGGGAGAGCACTATCACCTTTAAGTCATGACCTGTTGAAAAGTAAGGAAGCACAGTCCTGGAGATGTACCACTAATCCAGCTGACAAGAAGATGAGATTCTCATCTTTACGGTCCAACTGATAATACAATTTATTCTACTTTCAAAAGTTTCTTTTGCTGACAAACAGTCAGACCTGCATTGTTAAAATGAAAAAATATGGAAAGGAAATAAATTCAAAAATTGTGAAATAACATTTTTCCAAACATTTCTTAATTATTGCAGTCAGTTTTGAGAAACACTTACTAATTCCAATCAAATTTTATTTGCCACATACAATAATACACAGTAGAATATGTAGTGAAATGCTAAGCTGCAAAAATTTAAGACTATGCATTAAAGAAGAATATAAAAGAACAATAAACAATAACACACAATTTTACAAATATCAATAGAAGCCACTATGTTAAATGAATGCAATAGTATGCATTACACCACAACTCCAAACCATAAGGCAAACAAACAATAAATAAATGATAACTTTAATTAAATAACTCTACATAGAAGAATCAATAATAGGGCATCATGTAGTTGTAGACACTTTCCTTTTTCAACATGCAGGTGATCTTTGGAAAAAAGCTTCTTTTCAGTCTCTCTGAAGTGGCAGTGTTATCATTTTCATGACCACCATACAGAGGGGAGTCTGTTGCTGGGATGTCTGGTATCAACGATAATTTTCTTTGCCCTGGTCCAAGCATCGCTTGGTGTAGATGTCCTGGAGGTTAGAGAGTTTACACCTAGTGCATTCAGCTGACAGCATCTCTCTCAGGAGAGTCTTGTGGTCCTGCTGAGTGATGTTTTTTATAACCATGATCTACTATTTCCTGTCAGGATACTTTCAATGGAGGACATGTAGATGTTCTTTAGTACCTGGGAGGCCAGGGGGTAAAGACATTGTTGTGCTTTCTTCACCAAGATGTCAATATGCTGGGACCAAGTCAGGTTCTCTGTGATGTAGCCGCCACGGTATTATAAGCTCTCCACGCTCTCCACCTGAGTGTTGTTAACACAGACGGAGTGGTAGTGCCTCTGCTGTTTTCTCCCAAAAGCACACAAGCAGCCCCTTTGTGTAACTGATGTTCAGGAGTAGCTTTGTTCTAACAGTAGTGAGACAGACTACACTTCATCAAGGTAAGCATGCTCATTAATGTTAGATATCAGGCCTACAATAAGCTATGTCATCATCAAACAATTCAATGCTGAATTAGCAAGACAATTCATAGGAAGCAATTCCAATTATTTTATTAATGCAAGATGGCAATTTATGTAAGTTTGTTTATCATTATCAATCAAGTGAAAACAGTTTTAAAGTAGATTTTAAGATAAGTTCAAATGAAACTTTCTGTTAATGCTGTGGCTGGTAAACAATTTACTATGCATTTTTGATTGTCTCAGTTTACAAGATATTGAGAAAGAAAATGAATAAACTCAGAGTGAACATAAAAAAACATTAAAATTAACTTGAAAAAATTAAAAGTCAATTGCTGTTTTATATCACAACTTTTTTGTTTGCACTCTTACAAGGAGATACAAAGCGATTTACAGTATATTAGACATTTAATTACCTCTATTCAAGGCATTTTTATGCAATGGCTTTCACAACAGGCTGGCTCTGACTGCTGTGCAGATTGTCAAGATGCAAAATAACATAAAATGTCAATTAAGATGAAATAGTAATTAACACAGAGGTAGTAAATTACTAGCATACTGTACACAATATGCTAAAGGCATGATGTTAAGTGAAGAGGAAAACAAAAATTGAAATGCAATGCCAGTTTGGGGAAAAATTAAACTGAGAGTAAAAGAAATGAAACCTCTGGCAGACCATGTCCAACTAATTGCCCAGCCATTCCCTGCAATATTTCAAAGTGAAATAGTTAAGATATTGTGCAATGAATTCTTCAAGACTGATGTGGTATGTTGTGAAAACTTCCATATTGAAGTAATTTCAAAACCAATTCTTTCTCCTGTGATGCCACTTTCCACTTTGTTGAGCTGCTATTCCTTATGGATTGGAGAGGTCTTTTAACATATAGGGTAGGACATAGTGCCAAATACTCAGGAAATCAAAATGAGAATTAAATGATTATGATATACAAATAATAAGTATGATAGTTCCAAAGACTAATCTTATTGCAACAAAAATAACAGCATGAATAGTCACACCTACAGATATGTAATTTTTTATAAGATAATAGAATATGGCTTAATAAATACTGTTCATGATCAGAGAGTATGCTGTATGCTGATATTATTCTTTTTTGAAGAGCTTGAGCTTGTTTTGCAATTTGCAGAAATGTTCGGTGGCATATAAAGAAAAACAAGGAACTAAAGAGCCACTTGCAGAAGTCAGACTTCAACATAGCAATTAAAATAAAAAGGCTGAGATGGATAAGATTATCTGAATTTAATGACTGATGACTACACAGTAAAAATGATGAATGAGTATGGATGAATGAGGGCAAGCCAGCCAAAGAAAAGATGGGTCCATACTGTGAAAGTGGATTTGCAGAAATTTGGAATAAACTATAGATGGGAAAGGCCAAGGACCAATATGAATGCTCCTTTTTTGGTGAAAGACGTCAGGGCCTTACACAGTGCCAGTGCTAGGTTATTTTGCAACCCAGGCCAAGCTTATTAGTGGGCCAACTGACTGTTTGGTAGCTAACCTGTGCAGCTGGTTTTTTTCCCCCTCTTATGATCTGCACCCTAGGTGAATGCCTAAATCACTTTAATGGCGGGGCCAGCCCTGGCTATAACATCTACTGGTGGTGATATAATAACAAAATGGAGGTAAATGTTACAATAAAGTGTATAATAAGGTGTGGATATATAAAACCAACCACCTGAACCCTGGAAAATCATGTTGTAGCAGACAGTTTTTTAAATTACTACCTACTAGAATAAATTCAAATATTGGTGTAGCTTTCACCCCTCAAATATCTGAACTTCTTACAGCTATTAACCAGTGACATGCAATAATACACTGAGTATCTTTAAATTTAATAAATATGATGCGAAGAATGTTATCTGTAAAAGAATAAAAAAGAATGTTATTTCTCCATATTACTTCTCCCAATGGTAAAATAATGTATAAAGAAAATAATACTGGTCTCAAAACTGAAGACTGTGGAATGTCAAACGTAAGGTTTCTGGCAATAAAGCAGTACCATTTTCAAGAAAACATTTAGGTAAGTTGGTGGTAAACCAGAAATGACATGTATGCCAACATAACTATGTTGCTTGTTATAGAGTATGTTACAGATAACTGTAACACAAAATGTCTGCCTATTACATTATAGCAGTGCAATTTTTATTTAACCTTTATTTTTATATAGTGCAGTTTCATTAAGAACCTGGGGAAGTGAAGGTATAAACAAAATACATAACATGAAGAGCTAAACACAAAAATCTCATAAAGACTGCATGTGGAAATATGCAAATGTATATATGGCTATATATTTTTAATATATATTTGCAGTGGTGAGAAACCCCTTCAACTGCATTACGCAGAATGCATTGGTGTTCGTTAGAGGATTCAATATAGATCGACAGGGATGATTCCAGGAGTAAGTACACAAGGAAAAGGACACAAAATTCTTATCATTACAGCTTTGCAAACATGATCAGTTTAAATAAGCAAGGCATTTGCAACATGGGCAGTGGTGAAGTGTTAGCTGTGCTGCCTTCCAATAAGAAGACCAGGGTTCAAGTTCTGGGTTCTCACTGTATAGAGTTTGCCTGTTCTCCCTGTGGCAGTGTGGGTTACCTCCCATGGTTCAAAGACATGCAGGGAGGTAGATTGGCGCTGCTAAATTTGTCCGTGTGTGTGTTCATCCTTATATGAAGTCGCACTCTGTTCTATGATTTTGCCTGATATTTGCCAGGATAGACTCCAAGTTCTTCATAACCCTGCTCTGGATAAGCAAATTTAGAAAATGCATGGGTTTACAACAACAAATGTTATATTTTTTCTTTCAGGATACAGAGTGTTGCGAAAAATTCAATGAAGGTGAGAAGTGGTTGATTAAAGACACAGAGGCAGTAAAACCCACGGTTTTAACTAATGGAATTTAAATCAGAGTTAACTCAAAAGTATGAAATTGTTTGATGCACTTAAGTTAAGAGAATACAATTAATCAGTGCTTGTGGTATATACTTTACATATTCCAAAATATGTCTAGCATCACTGAAAAAATGTAGTAATTTTTAGTTATTTTTGGAAATTTACTTTTAAGTTTTTCTATGGAGAAATCTGATCAGCTGGTCATGGACTCACAGAGGTTTTAATTTCTCCTGCCACAAATGGATTTTTTTTTTTCCATTTTATAATCTACACTTTAATTATCAGAACTGAACTTAACTATATTGGTGGCTCATATTTGATTTATTTTGTTACACCTATAAATATAAAAATCTCATAGTATTAGAATGCACAGATGATTCTTCTTTATTTTTAAAGTATATTTTATTTTTTTTTATCTATTTTATTAGGTAGATTTTCACTTTTTGGTGTGTTTGGTTTGTTCTTTTTTGATTGAACACTTGCTTAATTGATTTCCCTTGTTTGTAATTGTTGTATTTGATTGGGTATTTTTCACATGTTTTGAAACTGTTTGTACCTAACTGGGTGAGAATTGGAATGAAGCGGGTGCGGTTAACAAAGAAAATAGGGGGACTCATTTAGGCAGGGAGAGGATGGAAAGGGCCAGATTTGGTTAAATGAAGGACATGAAAAGAAAAGAACACAAGTGAAAAAAGAAATGGTTGCAGGATGTCATATAAGAGGTGGCAGTGGGTACAGGGGAGCCCGCAGCGCAAATCTGATTTACGGAAGATTGTTACCAAATGGTCTGGGAGCTGAAACTGGTGTGTTTTCCCTGTGGAAGCAAGAAGCTACCAGGCTAAAAGTTAAGTAATATCAAAGTTACACATAGTGGCAATGACGCTTCGTTTGATTGAGTACTGGGATCGAGTTTGATCGAGTACTGCTCTGATTCAGCTGTTTAGTTTATTCCTTCCTTGCATGTTGTAGCTTTATCCTTGATAAAGGATGGTTTTCAAGTGGACAGTAGGAACATCAGGGTGGACTTCAGGAGGATCAGGCTAAGTAGAATTGACTGACTGTTTTTGGGGATTACCCAAAAGAAGAAATAAAGGGGAGGTTTTACTTAATAGTTTTTTAATTATCTTAATGTTTTAAATAAATAGTTTTGAAAAGGGCTTGATCATCCTCTTACAGCATTATTGTTTGTGCCTGTTTTTGGGTCCCAGAGTTTGAAAATAAAAGGGGAATAATCAGGTGAAAAAAAAATCCTTTGTTGTATGGGTCCTAGTGCCCATAACCTCACTAGGAAGCATAGTCAGGATTTTCCCATTATTTGACATAGATTTGGCACAGTCGCTAGGACCTGGGATTCCTTAATACAGGACATGCAATGAACGTTGCAGGGGCAGAGGAACAGGCAATGACAATGAAGCCAGGAATTATGGGTGCCCCATGGTTACAGAAGTTTACTGGGTTTTGGAAGTGAAATTAAGTTGGGGGGATTGGGCAGCTGCAGATGGAATCTATGTTTAGGTTACAAGGGTTAATGGAATCTCGGAAGGCTGATGTGATACTTAGTGGTTTGGGAGGGGATGCAAAGAGGGAGATTTTTATCCTTCCAACTGAAGAAAGGTCACATAGCCTGCATATTTTTAAAGTTTTACAAAATTTGTATGACGATAGAGAGCCAGTAGCTGTGTTAAGAGCAAAGTTGTTTAATTGTAGTCAGCAGCGAGAGGAAAAGGTCGATTCTTTTGCTCTTAGGTACCGAGAGCTGGCATTTAGTATAGAGCAGTGGGATTAAACAAGAACAACTATAACGGATCTTGTCTAAAGATATCAGTATATGGGTGGCCTACTAGAATGCAATATACAGCAAAAACTCCATAGACAAGTACGTCATACTCTGCAAAAAACTCTTTTTAGAGATTTGTTGAAAGAGGGGACGCATTTAGAAGAAGAAACACTAGCCATAATAGGTCAAGAAGGCTTTGTTTGTCTATAAAATCAATCCCCAAGTTTCAGAAAGCAATGTGCTATAAAAGTGGAAACAAAATTTCCATATTAAGATCCTTCAAGAAATCCAAAATCAAACAAGTTTCCTGGCTGAAGCTGTTGTGGAAGAAGTCCAGAATCAATTTAATCTCCCTGGGCTATTTCAGGACCCTAACCATGTGCCATCAAGGCCACCTGATTTTGTCCTCAGAATAGTAATCAGGAGTCTTTAAACTGGGCACCGCAGGGTGAGTGACTGGGTACTCTACCCAAGGTGTAGATTAGAGGTTGCAAGTCTAGTGAGCAGACATTGGACAGAAGTATATGCATTTAGTGAGAAGATTGCTTGAACAAAAATACATGGGTTAACACTAGAATCCCTGAAGCCTACGAAAAAAGCCGTAATCCCAGGCCACCTTAAATTCCTTCACACCTTTCCATCAGCATCTTTTGTTTTGCAAATGTGTCGATCAGCGGAAGCAGCAAGCAACCTGCTATCCCATCCCCCCACCGACGCAGATGATGTTCTCCTTCAGCATGACATTGTCAGATCTAAACACTAGCATGGAGAATTGCACACGTACTGAAGAGACTTGAGCTGCAAGTGGAAGTTCCCATCCCATTTTATTTTATGGTGTCAAGAAGAGTGCAGCAGTCTATTAGCCAGCGAAAGTGCTGTGAAGAGGCTGTATGTTGTTACAGTTCTGCCTTTGTCCAGTCTGATAGCGGTCACAGGGCATCGTATCTTTGATTGCCAGTACAACAAATAGTTCTGAGCAGGCATCAACCACAGCACCAACTGTGGTCATCGCTGCTCTTGTGAAAAGAATGGAAATAAACACCATCAACTCAGAGAGGAAGAGGCAAGTTCATTGTACCATATGAACGTCACTGACAGAATAAAACTGAATAATAAAAAAAAACTAACTTTTACAAGTAGCCAAAATTTACCCTGGGTGTTACAGATTCAAATCAAATTAATGTTTTTATTATATTATAGTAATAATAATAGCAGCTCAAAACTCGGAGCACACAGCCTCGAACCCACAAACTTTTGATTATAAGGCAGCAGTTCTTACCTCTGCACCATCCTAGAAGACATAGTGATATTCTGTTGATTAACATTTGAGCTTGGGTTGTTAACTCATTGACAGCAACATGTAAATTGAATGATTTTCTTTCATTCTTGATTTTCATTTTCTAGAATGAAAGCACATGTGTTTATTTGATATTTGGACTAAAGTCTTCACACATACACTTCATGTCATTATTAATATAACACAGAAAAAGTTTCTCTTTTAGGTATGTGTTCAACATTTCTTGCCTCGCATTTCCTGTCATCTTATATTTACCCAGATCGATGTAGACATGAAAGACACATGAAATGTATGTATTCCAAATAACAATATATTATTTACCCTGTACAACTCCAGGCACCTCACACCCATCTAAAGAGACTTGAACTGGGAGAACATCAGCTGCTTTGGTGGGGGATGGGATAGCAGGCTGCTTGCTGCTTGTGCTGATTGACACATTTGCAAAACAAAAGATGCTGATGGAAAGGTGCAAATTAATTTAAGGTGGCCCAGGATTACGACTTTTTTCGTAGGCTTCAGGGATTCTAGTGTTAAAGGGTTACAGACAATGCATGGTGGTGGCTGAAGCAGTTAAAGATGATATGCCAGTTGAAGTAGGGCATACTTTAGGTACTCTCCGTGGGAGATGGGTACCAGTTCAGATAAGAAATATTCATGCCTACCCAATGTACATTGAACGTAACAGGTAGCTTGGTGTGATTTCGCAGACAGAACCTTGGGGCCTTTATTTGAGGAAAGATATTTATTTGACTGAGTTGTAGCCTTGGAAAGTGGAAATGGATGTGCAATTAATATTGCATCCAGAGAGGGACCGCTGGTCTTAGAGGGGTAAGGCTTGGATCCAGATCAACAAGTACAGTATGATGAGCTGTTAAAGAAATTGAGGTCTGTTTTTGCAATGAATGAGGGAGATTTTGGCTGTACTAGTGCAGTGTTTCATAGCATTCCCACAGGAGTTGCCTGTTCCAGAGTACTGGTGAGAGTGTTGCTTACTGATATGTTAGAAAAAGGAGTGATGAGGAAGAGTGCTAGCCCATGAGCTGCTCTTATTGTCTTACTAAAGAAAAAGTACAAATAGCTGGAGATTTTGCATGTATTATCACAAATTAAATTCAGTGACCCACAAAGATGTATATTCTCACCCTTGAGTGGAAACGCAATTAACCACATTAAAATTGGCAAGGTGGTATTCTACCCTACTTGGGTAGTGTATACTGGAAGGTGGAGGTTGCTCCAGATGATCGTGAAAAGACAGCATTTACCACTCCGATTGGTTTGTACTTATTTAATCGAATGCTGTTTGGTTTGTGTAATGTTCCAGCAACTTTCCAACATTTGATGCAATGATGTTTAGGAGATAAAGTTAGTGAATCATTACTTGTGTATCTGGATGATGTTGTCATCTATTCATCAGATTTTGAGACCCAATTGTTGCATTTGGAGGCAGTGTTCAAGCGATCACTTAAATAGGAGTTAAAACTTAAGCCAGCCAAGTGTTGTCTCTTTCAGAAGCACATGAAATATCTGGGACATGTTGTGAGTCAAGCAGGGGTGACCCCAGATCCTGAAAAATTAGCTGCAATAAGAGAGTGGCTAGCACTCACTACTGTCAGGCAAGTCCGTTCTTTATTGGGGTTCTCAGGATATTACAGATGATTTATCACCTTTTTTACAAAGATTGCTTCCGTGTTGCATGCCTTGCTTGTAGGCACAGCAGGGAAGTAAAAGACTGGATCTTTAGTGTGGACTCCAAATAGTCAAGTTGCTTTTGAGGCTAAAAAAAGTGCTCTGATCTCTCCACCACTTTTGGCCTTTGCAGATTTTAGTAAATCTTTTAAGTTGTATATTGATGCCAGTTTGGGGGAACTGGTTGCTGTTCTCTCCCATGTGCAAAAAGGTAAAGAACATGTGATTGCATATGCCAGTCATAGTTTGTATCCCCCAGAACGAAAAGATGAGAACTATAGCTCATTCAAGCTACTGGAACTCAATTGATCTGTAACAAAGTAGTTTAAGGATTATTTATTGGGTGTTCAGTTCATAGATTTTACTGGTAATAACCCCTTGGTGCATGGGATATGTAGAATAACGATGGGTTGCTCAATTAGCTAATTGTAATTTAGAGATAATTATACTTTCACCCAATAAGAATGCTGATGTTTTGTCTTAATTGCCTCTGGAATTGCAAGCCAGCTGTGCAATAGTATCTACCAGGACTGGGGGACAGTCCTCACAGGATAATACGGTTAAAGTCAAATAGAAACAACATATTTGGAAAGAACGGCAAGATGAAGATGAAGAACTGCGGTGGATAAATACAAGTGATGCAGCGATTTCCCTGTTAGGTGACAAAAACAGAATAAATTAGTATGTTTTGTGCTGCAAACACAATATAAGTCAGTTTGATTTATTTTCTAAAATGACTGAGTTAACCTATTTTCCTTAAAATACTAGGATGAGTATTTCATTTCATCCAACAATGCAATCATTGAATGTGGAATTAACTGAAATATGGTTAACACTGGTAAGCACTTCTTTAGCATTTTCTTTCTGAATTACTGTAAACGTTTCTTCTCTGAAATGAAAGCTACTCAAGTGGTTAATGCAGGAAGTAATGAGCTCAGTTGTCAACTGGAAAATGCTTACTCGATCTGGAATCTTGCACAGTCTATTAAAGTTATCTGTGAAGTTAGCTGTAGTAATGTTAATAGAAGCTGCACTCAAAACTAAGTGGCTTATTGATGGAAACTGTAGCTTAACTATTACATTGAATGAAAGGTGATGATGATTGCAGGGTATTTCAAACAAAGAGGAAAATACAAAGCAAGAGAATTTTAAGGAATGCCATAATCAAAACATCAGAGGAAGGGATTAAAAGGGATTTCTAGCAAGCAGAAAAGATAAAGCAGAATGGCAAGAGTAAGTAGTGCCATGAATCCATGTTGGGATCTGGGGATATCTGATCACACATCTGCATTTTTTGCTCTCATTTCTAAATATTTTGGATTTTATTTAGTCTCCTTTGTTACACTTAAGTGTTCACTGTGTCATGCTCTAATGATGTTATCACTTATACAGTGAGCAGTGCCTTGCTATGTTGCTTTGTCCTAGGCAATCAGAAAGTGAAAGTAAAAGGTATGAAGTGAAATTTCAGCTTGGAAAAAAGAAAATATTTCATTAGACCTTGGAAAGTTGCAACACTAAACCAATAAAATAGTTTGGATTATACAGATCTTTAAAGTGGAAAAAAAGTGTTTGGCCAGGGTAATGAAAATGTTAGCAATAAAGAAGGGCTTTAGAAATAAGAAAACTCCTTTACTTAAGGAAAAGAAAATTTTGACATTCAGTAAGGTGTACATATAGGAAGAAAACGTTAAAGAAAATACCTTGGCTTTTGTTACAGGCAAGAACAGGTAAGGGGTGGGGCTTAAAGCATAGAAAAATGTAGAATATGGGTGGAAAAACAAGACACAATTTAGTGTTTAGTGGGGAATAGGGTTAAAATTAGTGAAATATTAAAAATTAAAATAATATTTAGCTTAAAGGCACATAGCACACTGTAAAAATATCATAAAAATATGGTAAAGAGTACAGTAGCAATGGGTGCCAACCCAAAACCTTAAAATGATTTGCAGTATTAAAAAATCTTAAATACCCCTAAATAGTAGTAGTTTCTATTACATCATTAAGTGGAAAAAAGGTTCAGATTCTCTTTGTCTGTTGAAAAACATGTTTTCCACATATTAAAAGTTTTCCATATTTCAAATCAATATTAAAATCCCAAAAGAATGCAGATAAAAATTATCAGTATATTGATACAAAATTATTTCTATGTAAAAGGGTTAAAAACATTTTTATACTATATTTACAGAGATCATTCATAATTATACATATTTGTTTAGGCAAAAACATCTTTTAAACATGTAACATTACTAAAAATGATTAAAATATTAATATTAAAAATATTCAAAAATGCCCCTTATTTTTTCCATCCTTACATTTTCCAAACCCACTTACCCTTAACAGGAAACCTTGAATATGCAGAAAGAGAGTCTCAAAATGTACGTACGCAACTTCCTATGGAAACATCAGGATTTATAAAAGGAGGAATGTGTATGTGTACAGTAACTGTGACCCATGCGTAGGCAACGTTTTGGAGGAGCTGGGAAAATATGACACCATGTGATGAGTATGATGCATAATCCGTATTATAGTTCCCTTTAAATAGGACCCATGCTGCATGCTTGAACTGAAGAACTTTTCTTTTTTTTCCATCCATTTAGACTACCTGTTGTCACTCTCAGGGAACTGGCCAACAGGTGAGGAATATCTCAGTCAAGCTTCACTCCATCATGTCTGTTGTGCTGGGCAATTTGCACCAGTGTCCATTTTCCTAATGTAATCGGAGCCCTTTAAGGCTAGGGATATACTTAACATTACGTGACGCATGCGCTTGAGGACGCTGATGCTACACAAGCAGTGTACTGTCTATACGTGTGTGTGTACTTTAAGTAAATCTGGAGGATTCCACAAGGTGGCAGTGCAAGAATATCACAGTGAGAAAACAACGTCCGGTTTCGCTGTGTTGTGAGTTTGGGGAAGAAAGATATTAAAGATATAAATTCTTTGCATTATGATGCTGTTGCAAAGGTTAAAAAAAACAGCAACAGCAACACAGAAGATGGTATGGGAGACCTTTAAATGTATAACCTCATTACGATGTTTGTATTATGCGATGTTTGTATTGCATATGTGAGAAATGGAGGAAGAAAAGCACCATGAATACATTTTGTGTCAGCATTTAAGTTTGATTATTTGCTTCACCGCATCGAACCATCCATCAAACAACAAAGCAGGCAGGTTTATTCTGTTGGAGCTGCATTGCGGCTTGCTGTCATAGTTTGATAGTTATCAATTATGCCAACGTCATATACCAAAACTTGAACACACACGTCACCCATATTTTTGCTGGTACTGCAACTTGTGCATGCATTGCGTTAATTTCTGATGACCTGCTCAGAAGATGTATCAAAATAACCCTGGGAACGTTTGTAAGCCATGATGTGTGAGTGTAAGCGTTCTGAACGTGAAGTATAAATTGGCCCTAATGCACTCATATAAGAAGTTTAAAGCTGCTTTTCTTAACCAGAAGCACATACGTTCAATCGACATGCAAGTCATCTATGATACCAAGATAAGACTGACAATGGTCAAGACTGCTCTGGCATACTGGCACATAAAAGGGCATCTCCAATTGAGATGGCATTTCCAGATTGAAATCAGAGAGCGCTGATGTGTTTTTTTCCTCCTCCCGTTAAATACATACTCTGCCAGTGACTAGCAATCTGCTTCCTCACCAGAGATCAGACCTTTTTTTTTAATCTCAGGCATGGTGTGGCTGGAGCTCATGGCATTTACAGCAGCAGTATTATGTTGCCATTCAATTTATTTGCACTTGTTGCTGACACCTGCTCTTAAGTCACTGCATAAAGGTTCATTGCATGCCTCTAATTCAGAGACAAGAACTTCTGTCTCTCACTACTGGAATGCGTCATGTAGCTGCACTACCAGTCAATGAAGGTCTACAGCATTACGATTGCATATGCATGAGGTTGATTAGCATGGGTCATAAATGGTAATTTCAGGATGGAACTAGTCAGGGCTTGAGGCGCCTTCACAAATTAAAATTTCAAAGATGATTGTGATTTATAAAGGATCATTTTTATGAGATATCTGTATTCCTAAAGAGTTTCATTTCTGATTTGAAGTATTTTAAACTATCTAATATGTGAAAAAACATTTTTTAACAGACATTTACCTTGAGAATACAAGGCGTAATAGAAATTACTGTGATTTTTAGGAGTACCTTATGTTTTTATATTTACAGTAAATGATTGTCATTTTAAGGTTTTTGGTTGGCACCCTTTGCTGTTTTGCCTATTGCCATATTTTTACAATTTTTTTTACAGTGTATAAATTTTGTGTTTATTTTGAATAGTTTTTTCTGTAATGATACTTGAATTTCCAAATAAAAGTAAATTTACTGATGCAAAATTTATATGATTACCTTTAAAAAAGTGGATATCATTGTATTTTATACTGACAAGCAAAATCTGTTAAATAACAAAGAAAATGTTAAATTACAGTTTAGTACTGTATTTTCACAATAAGATATTAGCTATTTGGAAAAGCATGAAAATAGTTATGTTGAAATATGTTTTTTTCTGTAATTTTTTTTCTTTACAGTGCAGTCCTGTATGTAGAATGAAAATTCTAATTATTGAAAAGTAAAATAAACTTTGGTACTTTAAGCACAGAAGGCTCTGGTTTGTAGCACATACAAAGTCTCAGGAAGTTGTAAGAGAGGAATGGAGGGAGAGAGGGGTCCATAGTAGCCAGGAGTAGATTTCATTGCAAGTGAAAATAACAGATGAGACATGTGTTACAGCAGGGAAGGGTTGTTGTGTGTCACTTTATTAAAACATTTCAAATATGTATATTTTTATATGTTTATGCATGTGTAAAAAAGGATTGTGAAGTGGGGAGGGCGCTGGATTGGCACAAGCCTCCCCAAAATGTGGGGCACAGAGCACTACCCTACCCCCTTTGTCCCCTTAAAGACAGCTCTGGTCATACTGTATGTGTGGCACATGGAGAAACCTTGACATATAATACAATAAAAAATTGTATGGTTTTTGAATTCCAGGAAAATATCTGCTTTGAGCAAAGAAAATGGTATATTTAAAAGGAAAAAGAAATACATATCTTGTGCTGAGAAAAGGGAATTCTATTGCTTAGGGGAAGAATAGGGGAAGAATGGGGGAGTCTGGTCTTGTGAGAAAAAAATCTGGAAAAACTGACTATAAGAAAAAGCTCTAAAGAGCAAAATGAACAATTTGAAGTTGGTTCTAATAACCTGTATTTGACCCTTATTTGTCCCTGTTAAAGAGTTCTGGTTCTCAGTCTCCACAGATGCATGGTTCAAGATTTATGGGGAGAACTTAACATTTTTCACTGTTTCATATTCAGGCTAAAATGTTTACTTGTTATGAATATTGCTTAGAGAGTTGATTACAGAATTATCTAGTGTATAAGTTAGTTAAGTTTTGACACTCTGAAAATTAAATTTAGGTGTAGAGGACTCAAAACTACACATTTCTATTTTCCAGGTGACTACACTGCATGTCTGGCAACAGTCCAATGAACAAGTTCAGAAGGGTTAAGCTGTATTTTATGTTTATCTGGTTTAAGAAATGTAGTATACTGTAGTGTTGTAAGCTGCCAGATTTTAGGTTCTGTAAGCAAAGAAAAGTGTGTTGCAGAAACAAATCATTTAAGAATTAAGTCAAAGGAGTTGCATTGTATTGAATGACAGGGTTCCAGATGAAGCATTCTGAATGAATTAATACCTGTTAATATTTAATAGAATGCTCAGTATACAGTAAATATTAGAGTCTAGTTACAAAACTGGTTGGAATCAAAATCTTCAGCCACTGGAGTACCCAAGGACCAGCATTGCCTTTGTTTGACACTGATGACAGACTTGAACTTGTAGTAGTAATTTCAATGTCAAAGCTGAAGTTGCTGTCCACGACATACCATAGGGTCTGGCATTCAAGCAAGTGTAAGATTAACACTGTAAGAAAAATGATCCAAGCTTCTTATGTGGTTCCATTTACAAAAAAAAAAAAAAAAAACAAATAATTTTACTGATCATCTGAACAAGAAAGTTTATATAAATTTAAATCACCCACAGTGAGTTGGCTTCTCAGCTAGTTCTAGGCAGTCAGGTATCAAGGATTCATTTACAAATACAGCTTTGTATCATTAATATAAATATGGAACAAATGTGACATATAGATGATTCGAGAAGCAGCCCCTTTAGGAACAGCAGTATTGAAAGGGAGAGACAAAGAGATAGAGAGAGAGTACGGTGGGGCTGCTTCTCCCAGTAGGCAGTAGACAGCATGAGAACATATTTGGTGGTAGGGGGGTCACCTTACAATTCACTCCGCACCATTAATTTATGACTACAGAAAATGGCAGTTGTCAAGACAATTAATCTATGTACTAGCAATGAAATCTAAAAGAGAGAGCCTAATATCATAATTTGCAAAGAGATTAGCATTTACTATGTATCAAGAATAGTGACACAACAGAATGAGATTAGGGGTAAGCCTTTCAAGTGTCTAATTTGTAGATTTTTTTTTCAGAAAAAGAACTCAAGTCACAAATCTTATTTTTGCCCCTACAAGTTTATTCTAATTTATCTCCTTTCAATATTATCAGAATTTGAGATTTTAACATCTTTAACATGTTTTTGTTAGCTGATATTATAACATAAATACGTTGATATGTTTGGAAGGAGAGAGCCTAACTAAAGTCCTGGATTTTGAAGGACAATCACAACAGGCAGCTTAGCAGATATGGGAAATTTTTGAAGTACCCATAAGGCACTAGGTGGTTAAAAAAAATAAAAGGCCTGCTGGTGGATGCTGGTTTGGACTAGGATGATATTAAATCCATAAGGAAAGAAAAAAACAAACAGACAAACAATGGTGCTGCAGCAAGCATGGATTTCACAATGAAGATTTTTATTTTATTGAATTAAAAAGCTGGCTTATTTTGATGTGCATGTTTAAGCTGACTTGGCATAAAAACGAATGTCTTCTGCCTTAATCTGAAGAGTCGTTCTTTTGTCATTGACATATATATTGCAAATTGGCTTTTAGGATTGCTCGCCAGTGCTAATCATTGTTAGTTGTGGTGTCTCTCCTTGCCATATAGTTAACATAATTTGAATTTGCATATAGAACAAACAAACTGCCATTTTTTTTGGTCACTCACAATATTAGAGGTATCCACTGCTCAGCCAGAATATTAAAACCATTGACAGGTGAAGTGAATAACATTGATTATCATATTACAATGGCACCTGTGAAGAGTTGGGATATATTAGGCGGCAAGTGAACAGTCAGTTCTTGAAGGTGATTTGTTAGAAGCAGGAAAAATTGGCAAGTGTAAGGATCTGAGCAATTTTGACTAGGGTCAAATTGAGAAGACTAGATAAATGGATAAAAGCATCTGAAAAACAGCGGTTGTTGAGGCTGTTCCCAGTATTCAGTGGTTATTACATACCAAAAGCGGTCCAAGGAATAACAATTGGTGAACCAACAACAGGGTCATGGGCGCCCAAGGCTAACTGATGCATGTGGGGAGTGAAGGCTAAGCCCATCTGACAGAAGAGATACTGTGGCACAAATTGCTGAAAAACATAATGCTGGCCATGAAAGAAAGGAGTCAGAACACACAGTGCTTCACAGCCTGAGGTATATGGGGATTTGTAGCTGCCGACCAGTCAGTGTGCTCCTGCTGACCCCTATCCACCTGCGAAAGCACCTACAATGGGCACAAGAACTGGACCATGGAGCAATGGAATTAGGTGGCCTGATCTGATAGGTCACATTTTCCTTTAGATTATGTGGATGGCTGGGGGCTTATGTGTTATTTACCTAGGGAAGAGACCACCTCCTAAAGATTGTTGCAGACCACATACACCCCTTCATGGCAATAGTATTGCCTGATGATAGTGGCCTGTTTCAGCAGGATAATGACAAACATTGTTCAGGAATCATTTGAGAAAAATGACAAAGAATTCAAGGTGTTGACCTGACCTCCAAATTCTCCAGTTCTCAGTACAATCAAGCATGTGTGGGATGTGCTGGAAAAATAATTCCAATCCATGGAAGTCCCATCTTGCAACTTACATGACTTAAAGATCTACTGGTAACATTTTTGTGCCAGATACAGCAGAACCTTGAGAGGTCTTTTGGAGTCCATGTCTTGATGGGTCAGAGTTGTTTCGGTGGCACAAGGGGGACCTACACAATATTAGGCAGGTGGCTTTAATGTAAAAAGTACCTTCTGAGAACACCATACCTGCCTGTCTGTCTGTCTGTTTGCCTGTCATCTGTTTGTCCACATCAAACAAATCAACTCCCAAGGAACCAGTTTTGTTTGGCACACTTATTGTTTAAGGAAATTTGTCAAGAATATTCCATTTCAGTAATAATACCTCAAAAAACAGAGCACTATACACATTTCTGTAACTTCAATGTTTTCCCATTGAAAAGCTATGGAAGTACTTTTACAGAGAAATATTTATTGTAGTCTAGTAACATATATAATTCCAATCTATTATCTCTGTTATTTTTAAATATGGCTCACTTTTCCAAAAATATGTAATGCACTGAGATGTGATAACTGACCCAATGAAGTATTTAAAAATATGTAAAAATCTCCATATTTCAAATCAGTTAACTAAGTCCCCAAACACACCTGAAAGTTATGTCACATATGCATTTTTTTAACTTATTAAAATATGGCGACTTCTTTACTTGAATAAGACGATGCTAAGATGTTCAAATGTTTACCTTTTCATATTATTCTTCAGGAAACTAAAGGGCAATTACAGTTAAATACACTTCTACTGTATAAGTTTTTTTTGGTGGCTAATTATAAAAGCAAACTGTTAAATTGGAATCATTTATCGCAAGGAGTAATAAAATACCCTTTAGAAAATGAGTATGTGTTATTTTGATAAAATAATGAACTCTGTACTGCACAAAATTCCCCTAACACAAATACATCTAAGCACACATGTTACAAAGTAAAATAAATTCTCTGAAGAGTAACTATACATGTAGATTTTATTCTTTTATCTTTTCTGAGAGTGATTCTGGATATACCGAGGCGCCTTTCTCCTTGCTTGTCTCTGACCACACTTTGTCTCATCTCTTATTTCCTTATTTCTAGACTGGGAGTCACTAAGTGCCACTGACCTGCTAGTCACTAAGTGGGTCATGATCTGGTATCCTCTGATGTACTCTGAAGATTAAAATATCTGAATATTTCCTTTAACTTAATATTCTCTTGGAAGTCTTCTTGGCCTCTGTTACATCTGCTGTCTCTCACTACCTACATTCATTTAATTGCACTGTCTCAAAGAAGAACCCTTGGGCTACCTTGCCTCTATCCTTCTTTTGGTATCATTTTGCCCAAAAGGAGTCCATTGCACTCTATGGACAGATATTAGTGTATTTTTCCTTTTCCAGACTAGTTGAAAGAAGAAAAAAGGGAAAGCTCTGGTGAAATGTACTATATTCCCTTGTCTCTGATTCAGATTTGCTCTTATCTGAGAATGTGCTCGTGTTTTATTCAGAAGGTAATATTTCAACACAGAATGCACCTGATCGCCACATTAGGTACATTTTAGTTGCTTTTTAATATTTTACAGTGACTATCTGGCTCAGAGTGTAAGTATCTAAAAGTTTACAATGGTGAAATTCAATAGTAAGATGATGTTTGCAGTGTATCAAAAATCAACACATTTGCTTTACAAGTTAACCATATTTTAAACACTACAAGATGATGCTTTCTGAAATGCATCACATAAAAAATATGGCACATTAATACCAAGATAAGCTAGTAAAGAAATTCAATTTGTGTACAATTCTGCAATTATTGTGACTTTACTTTCTTATAAGGCACTGAACATCAAAAACATCTTTGAAGAACCAACAGCTGTGGACAAGAAATGATTGAATTGATTTTGATGTTGTTTCTTATCCTGTGCCCAATGCTGCTGTAATTGACACCGGCTCTTTCCTGACTCTATTAAGTATTAAGCCGCTCTAATAAATAACTGGATTGGTTGCTTGTCCAAACAAGGCACTGAACTATGTGTCCTATCAAGTTCTCTTTCTAGCATAAAGATATTAGAAAAACTGCAATTTTATAAACTTGTAAGAATTAAAAAATGCCAGGCAATATACCCAAGCTAATACAGTAAACTTTAGACTAAGAATTTTAAAAAATGTTTATTAATATGGAATCATAAATGCCCTCACAATTGGACACATATCCTCGTTGAAACACCAAGACTTTATTCGTATTTTGGCACCTCAGGTAGAATTGCAGAAATAGGACCTTTGGAGTTGCTTAGTTAAATGCAACAATTTGTTATATATTTAATTGATTTACTTGTCAAAGTACCTAGTATTGACAAGGTATATTTGTAAAATGGGATGAAATGAGAAAGCAAATATTTTAATGTTTTTTAAATGGTGATGTTTTTGTCATTGCTGATTACAATGCTAGCATCCCAACCATCACCTATACTACTTATCTGATAGCTAAGAAATTCTCTACTGTCATGAGTTGAGAATTTGCCTTTGTTGTGCATGACTGGATTCCATAATTGAAGTAACTCCTTGCTGGGCTGGGGACAGCCTGTAGCCATGGGTGCTGCCTTCTTTGTATTTCCTTGTGTAACATGGTTTCACAAATAGATGTTTAATCCTGAATTAATAAACTGGCTTGCTGAATAAATGAATCACTGCATGTACACTGGGCAAAACTACACTTTTTGTGTTGTTCTCCCTATTGAATTCTTATTCATGATTAAACTTTTGAAATTCCATAAACTCTGTATTTTAAGTTAGGTTCTATTAATATTTGTGCAAAATATCATGAGCATCAACTCAGCTGCTTTGGAGTAATCCATGTTTTTTTGATATTTGCCAATTACAACTCCCCAATCTGAAAGATTACAATATGCAAGCATTCGAAGCAACTCAGGCCCCTTCTTCAGGAAAGATGTAAACATGTTACCCTAGTATACCCTAGTACTACAACTCCCCAATGAAACTGTTTAAACTTCATGAAGTCCATATTTTAAATTGCATGAACAATAACATAAATACAAAATTTTTTGAAGACTAATGTCTTCCCATTACAACTTCCCAAAGAAATTATTGAAACTCCATGAAGCCTATATTTTAAATTGCATGAGTAATAGCATAAATACAAAATTTTGTGAAAGTAGATATTTTTGAGTGATGCATGCTTTTGTTTTGGTCCCCCATCACAACACACCACAACAACCATTGTTTCCATTTCCATTGTAGCCTTCACTGCAACTAGGTCCAAACATAAACAATATGCCATATTAATTACCCTCAGTGGAACCATTTTGGTGTGATAACACAGTATTAGTCTTTTACCCTAATGGCCGGTTTGTACTTCATGCTCAGAACACTTACACGCATGCCTCATGGTTGCCACGCGTTCCCAGCCCTGTTTTGACACGTTCTCTGAGACATCAGCAGAAATGAACACAACGTGTGCGTGAGTTGCAATACCAGAAAAATTATGGGTCTTGTGTGTGTTCAAGCTTTGGTACATGTTCTCAGCATCATTGTTTACTATTAACATGTGACGGCAAGCCGCAGTGAAGCTCCAACAGGATCAATCTGCATGCTTAGATGTTTTATGAATGATTTGATGTGGTGAAGAAAACTTAAATGCCATTTCTCACTTTGGCAATACAAGCTTTGCATGTTTCCCATCATAATGATGTGATACATTTAAAGGTCTCACGTACCATCTGTATTACTAGTGTTGTTTTTTTTTTTGCACCTGTGCAACAGCATCAGAATGCAAAGCATCTCTTTATTTTTAACATCTTTGACCCTGAACTCACAATCCAGCAAAACTGGACATTGTTTTATCACCGTGATGATGTCTCGTAATGCAACCTGGTAGAATCCTCCAGATTTACTTAAAGTACATGCGCAAGTATAGACAGTACACTGCGTAGCAGCAGAGTCCTCAAGCGCATGCATCACGTAGTGTTAAGTAGAGTAAACCTCAATTATTCATCAGGGGTTGGGATTGAGACTGGGACAGATAAGAGAAAAGACAGGTAACAGAACAGCTACTGTAAAATTGATATACTGTACAATAGATTAGTTTAGCAAATAGTCATGTTTATTTACAGAACAAAATTATATTAACAAAATATAATCCATATAATATTGTAATGACCAGCGTAATAAACAAATAAAACTCGGAAGTACTGGAGTTTTCTACGTTTTACTTGGAGTCTTTGTTTCGTAACAAACGGTGCCCTGTCTTATACTCTGTTACCTGGGTTACAGAGCACACCTGTAAAAACAATAAAGGAAAGTTTTCACTACCAATCCTGTCACTTACATTCTTTTTTTTTCTCTGTACAACAAACACTCCTACTTATTGTCTCCTGACACCCTACTCAAAACTTACTTTCGCCGCACCTCCTCTTTTCTCGCAACTTTTCCTTTCACTCATCTCCTAAGAGGCATGTCCACCCCTTACAGAACAGAAGCCCTTTACCCAGTCCAATCACTTCCAGCCTGCATTCCACCCTTTCTGCTCCTACACAACATATCACAAGCTGCCTGCACGTCACAACATATTAATAAAACATAATATAACAGAATTAAAAAAAAATCACAATACATAGGAACATTAACATTAATACAGAATAACATTACTGTTAGTTGTTTCTATTTTCAACATGTTTTCCTATTTTGTTGGCATTATCCTTTATATTGTTCACTGTTATTCCTCTTACTCCATAAATTGAAGCAACACTTGAAGCACTTTCGCCATTTCATAAATGTTTCCAGCACCACCTACATACATTTATTGGCCATAACAATATATAGTAGATTAATTGTAACAAAAAAGAAAAACTATGAAATGATATTAAAACTGAAGGTACGTAACTGACACTGATTTCAAAATGTGGTATGACACGTGGTGTTGGGAAAGAACACTAAGTGGTAACACAAGGGAGAGTTGTTCTAATACACACAGCTCACAACATACTGTACTACACGGCAGTGCTAGTACAGTAAAATTGGTGTCCACAATTTTTTTTTTTGCCCTGATGGTTAACGGACATTGATGGTTAACTGAGGGATAGATAATTGAGGTTTTACTGTATATCCCCGACCTAATTCTCCAAGCATTACAAACCTGCTTGTCAATTTAACTTTTCAAAAGCCTTAAAGAGCACCTTTTGAGTTTTATCAACAATAATATGCATACAAAATTCAATCAACTTCAGAATGATGCATTTTTTGCACACCACTCTCATCATAGCCACCCTTCCAAATAAAATTTTTGAAATGTCAGATAGCAATGATTGTACATTAGTTCAAGTTTCTCATACATACAAAATTTTATTAAGATTGAGCTATTTTGAAATAATGTAAAGTTTTGGGGTTGTTCTTCCATTACAACTCGCCACCTCAATGGAAGTTTTGAAATGCCATATCGCCTATATTCTAAGTTGTCAATTTTTGATTTTTTTTAAAACAGTTGATTTGTTTTTTGCATGATTGGTGACTAAACAAACAGACAAGAAATGATGTGAGGGTTGAAATGAGGTCCTCAGTGTGCAAAAAGGAAAACAAAATCAAACAAAGCTGAAAAATGTAAAAGATGGACGGAGGATATTACAATTTTATTTATATAGGTTTATTTTTTGGACACAGAAAAAGAGACAAACACATCATGAACATACTATGTCAAAAACAGGAAGAAGACCTTCCAACAGTTAGAAAAATGCATGAATAGAGGGATACACAAATAAAAGGATACTTCACTGTAAATTTACCAATATTGCATCCAATCTCAGATTCTGCTGATTGCTATCCTATATTGACATTAGACAAGTAATATCCTTTGATTTGCACATTTACTTTAACATCTGACCTACATTCAACATTTCATTCTGTCATCCATAGTAACTAAAACATTCACTTTCCATTGCTATCTTTCTATCTCAGATTCTAATATACTTTATCATGCTGCGTCTTGAGTGAAGTACCTCCCAGTTACATTATTATTGTCCTTCTCTCAATGGCTGGTCTGTAAAACAACAACCATACATTTTCAATCAAAATACACAGTAATGCTTTTGTCTTGTTTCTGTCAAGGAGAATATTTCTCTAAACCATTTGTATTACCTGTTATACGAAACAGCTCTTGAAAAAGGGCTAGGGACTTCTATGAGTTTATTCCTTAATAAAAGAATTAAGGAACTCATATCCCAGTTTCTGCCTCTGTGAAGCCAGCAAAGAGCTCTCTGCAGTAATCCAGTTTTGTCTTTTGTCTATTTTTAACAGCACAACTATCTTGCTAACTCCTCTGTGTTTGCCTCCCCCACAATAGCTTTCTCTGTTAGAGGAAGTCCTTGTCCTTAAACTTAGCTTCACATATGCTATAGTTTTACTAGCAGATATTTAACTGGGAATTTAACAGTGATTTTTTGGGTCAACATATAGGAAAGGAATTGATAATTTCACTTACATTGTTTATAGTAAGAAGTGAAAAGAAAGTTAGTAATTGTGTTGTAAAGGAAGGCTGGGCTTACAGAGACTGGATATTGTACAGTGCTGTTCACTGTATTAAACAGATCCTGCCACCTATTCGTCATGCTTCCAAAACAGTGAAAGAAACAACCCATAAAATGATTCTTACTTATAATATCAATATTTTCATTATCTCTGTAATAAAGATAAAGAGCTCAAATCTTTGCAAAAAGGCTGGCAGGAAAACAGTAAATGATATTATTAGTTTTAGCACTATTTCTATATTTGTTCTGCTCTTCAAATCCTATGAACATAGAGCCACCACCTTTGTTGAAACTGAACTGCCTGAAACTTTCAAAAGGTCTGGAGAAACTGTTTTTGCGGCTGTTGTGCATACAGTATATCAGTAGTACTCTATTTGTCTTCATGACAGTTTCTTTTTCAACTAAAAGATGAATATTCAGAGTTGAAAGCCTCCACAATATATACACTGTATGTCTTCAGTTCTTTAAAGATACTGCCTCTGCCTCTAGTATCAGAAAAAAATGACTCTGTGACCCTAGTAAAATTCTCCAACATATTAAGGGAAGTTTCAACAGCAACAACAACTTTGTGATTTGTACCTCTCCCTGGTTGTTTCTTCAGCAGCGAAAACGCCAGGGTCTTTTAGGAAGCAATTAAATGCATCCCTCAGGCTAATAGTGTCCTCAGCCTAGATAGAACAAGCAAACATTTTTATTCTTTAGTGTTTTTGTAAATAAAATATTTTTGGTCTCCTCTATTAAACACTACATGTTTAATATATTGAAATGCTTATTGATGGTTAATAAATAACGTGCTGACACAACGATGAATTATTGAGACAATGTTAGTTCTCACATTTGCATTTGTATGGGATCTGCTGCATGCATCTCTCAAAGGGGACAAAATTACTTATCTAGTTGACCAAATTGCTGCTTCAGATGTGCTTTTCAGACACCAGCTGCAAAATCTAAAGATGTGTAGGCTGGTATGGCCTTCATGTAACCATCCAAACTACACTTGACATTCTTTTCTTTCTATAAACCTATCGTTTTTTTAACAACTCTACTGTCAATTTTCTTTTTCCCCAGACACCTGATATAACAGGAACTGCTATTTAAGTGTTACCACCATCTCTGCAGTAGAAAATGTCACAACCAACAAATTTGCTTTCTTGATAATGAATGATCATTGTGAACAATAATGAATAATACCTGCAGTATATTAGGAGAGCAGATCAGTAGGACTGATTGTGCAAACACATACAGAGCAACTCAGTCATACATTTTCTATACCACTAACCAAAGCTTTTCCTTTCCTTTACGAAGATTATGCACTGTGTGTTGGGGGGTTGGAGGTTTGATTTAGGAGCTCCGCTGGACAGCCAATTGTATTTCACACTTGTGTTTCTTGGTTTACTTGACTTGAGTCAGCTAACTCCTCTCACAAGTCTAATCTTAACCATAGGGTAATTGGGCATATCGCATAACATCAGTGACACATAATGCAAAGCAATGACCTTTTCAAAGGAGAGGAGCTCAGAAAGTCCACAGCTTGACTCTAATGGCATTATTGCTGTTTCATGAATCATCAAATTAACGCCATGTACAGTAACACCCTATTGTGGTAATTCTTCATTCATGAGCAGAGAGATTGCTTGAAGTCAGTATCAGTCAAAGGCACAGAAAAGAGAAAAACGAAAGCATGAAAAAGCAGCTTGTTTTGCATTTGCAGGTGTGTTTTAGGAATCTAAATTAGTCCACCTTCCAGTAAGCTAGCTAATGTTACACCAATTCCCACTACACTAAAGCTAGCAGTTTACTAGAATAATAATGGAATAGCATTATGTGTAATAGTTTTGATAGAGTGTTGAACAAAATTATCTGATGCTACAGTACCTATCTGAAACATGACTGAGGATTAGTTATTAATGGCATATAGACCAAAGGACCTCTACACGTTGTTAAAGGCGCTTAATCAGTCAACGTTAAAAGTGCTCTGAGTGTTGTTGCATTGGGGACATGTTTGTAAATTTCACCAACACACAGGCTCTCTTGCTTAGTTATTGGGTGAATTGTAGAAAAGCACCACACAAGCAACTTTGGCAGAGTAATTAGCTCTGATTAACTTCAACCGTTGGTAAATTTTATTGGCAGCTAACAATACTAGTTTAGTTAAAATTTGGATGCCACCATGAACAAAACCCTTTCATCCTTTCCAGAAGGTGCTCTGTTGGAGCACTTTTAACCACAGGGTTATTCCACTATAGTGTCCTAAGACATACCTCAGGGGGTTTTATCTCCTCACTGCTATCAGGCAATTCAGTGCTTCCACTCAATGTACTCATTAAGTTTATTTTTAATTATTTATTTATTTATCAATTGATTGATTGGTTGTATTATTTGTCCTGGGTTTCTGTATTCTTATTTATATGTTTCTGCTGCTGTATACACCTGAATGGGATTAATAAAGTTTATCTCATCTAATCTAATCTAATCTAATCTCTAACCTGCAGTCATTGGCAAGACGAAATTAGGTTTAGATAAATTCATAAGTGTAGGTGATATATTTGCAAAATAATTTTTAAATATCTAAACATTCAGCTTCAATTTGACCCTGTATTTACTACATTAAGAAAGCTTATTAAGCATGTTTAGTAGTAGTATTAATATTTTTAATATTACTATTATTAGTAGTAGTAGTAATAGTTGTATTTTATATTATTATTTTTATTATTATTATTAATGGTAGTAGTAGTATTAAAATTGGTTTTGCTGTTGTTATATCAAGTAACAAAGATACCATTGACTATTATTATTATTATTATTATTATTGTTATGGATTAGGTCTTCATTTATAAAGGAAACAAACCAACTGGTATATCAATGGCATTAAATACCATTGAAGTCAACATTTATGAGTTGCCTTCTAGATTTCATCAGCCCTCCCAGTTACCCTTTTTTCAAAACTTACACTCATTAAGACATATTTGAGTTCATCCATGGCACAAGAACGTATAAGCAGCTTGGCTGTCATCAGCATCAGCTCAGACCCTGCACAGAAAAAAAGTAATTGTATTTGACATTAAAAGTTATGGTTAAGTTTGTGATCTGTGCTTGTTTTTAATGTATTGTTTATTTATATTTTTATTGTTCAAATTAAAGCTGTTATAACAAGTACTAATGTAATGGATTTGGGGAAGGGGGAGGGAGGAAGGGCGGAGGGGTGAGGTAGGGGGTTTGGCCCCAGTTTGGCTAGGAGTGGTAATTTTGGTAATTCCACTTCTCTAAAAAGATCTTGGCCCTTATTTATCAAGTGTCTCAGAATTACTCCTAGGAATTGCACTAAAAGTTTGACTAGGATAAGTAGTTATGAAGCGCCATACTAGACGTTCTGTAAGATGTGTATTGTATGTGGCAAGTCATCAGCTATTCTCCTGGGGCCTCATGTATAAACGGTGCATACGCAGAGAAATGTTGCGTATGAACGTTTCCATGCTCAAATCGCGATGTATTAAACCTAAACTTGGCGTAAAGCCACGCACATTTCCACGGTAACTCATACCTTGGCGTACGCAATTTATCCTCCCGGTTTTGCAGACCCAGTGTCAAAGCAGTGCTACTGTTCCTGTGTGATCACCCTTTCTTACTTAGATCCACATTCCTGGCGCGGCTTTATAAATACACTGAAATTAACTGCATATTGTTTATTAGTGTAATGCATCTGATTGTAATTAACTTGTAGCAATATAATGGTCCAGGGAATAGCCATAGTATTCCAAATACCATAACTGCTTTAGCGTTGTAACTCTCACTGCATCTTCTTCTTCTTTCAGCTGCTCCCGTTAGGTGTTGCCACAGCAGATCATCTTTTTCCATATTACTCTCACTGCACTGCTCGGAGTATTTATATCACTGTATCTGAGTGAGAAATCACAGCAGCAGCTGATCGGAAAGAGAATTATCGGTACACAGCATGAAGCAGACGCTGCCTGAGCCACGGCAAAACGCTTTAGAGACTTCCCTGTACGGACTTCGCGGTTTAGAAACAGTTTCATCCCAAGAACTATAAACACACTAAATCAGTCCATCAAGTGCTCCTTGTAGAACTGTTTGTACTTATAAGTACAATCACCTCACTGTAAACTTGCACGACAGTTATAATATTGCACAACCTGCGCCACTTTATAAAGCGCGTATTTACATATGATGACGGTATTCATTTTTAAGATGAAATGCAGCAAAATATGTTGATTATATTATACAGATAAAACTTTAACTTAATTTAAATAATCTGTATTGTTAATAATTAAACATGTGAGGACACGGTGCCGCAGCCCTACCTAGTTCAGTAATTGTTCCTGCATTGCATTGTATTCTTGCTGGTGCTGACGCGACACTGGAAAGATAGACGGATAGAATAATTAAACACGTACTACGAAGATATTTCAATGTTCCTTAAAAGTTTTGAAGAATCGGCGTTCTAAGCTTACAGATGGCTTCACGTCTATTACATAACTGATTGTGTGGCAATTGGGTTTTTGGAGAAAGAAAAGTAAGGACAGGAATTGGAGGTTAGTACGTTTGAAAGAGACAGTACTGCTGTGATAAATTATTTCATTGAAGGTCGCGCATGGCGCAGCAAGGCTCTTGCGTGAGACATGAACAAGCACTGCGCCACCGTGTTCCCATGTTTAATAACATGGTTTCATTCCTATCATCATGAAAAAAGATATCACGTATACATCTCAGTATTTTAATTATTCAGAGAGCTGTAATTTCACGAATGTAATGGATTATGTGTCCTGTCGGAGAAAGAGAAAGCCCGTTTAAAAAGCAGGTAGTCATTCACACACATAGAGCACATAGAAGATCAAATACAGAACAAAGCATTTAACATGCCACTTTAGTTACAATGGGATTTGAGAAACTAGTAAACGATTTTAAGATGAAGTTTATGATGTTCTACTTTAATGGCAAAATAAACTACGTGATTAAAGTGGAAATTTCGAGATTAAAGTTGACATTTCGTGCTTTTTTCCCCACTGTGTGCCTATTTTTTTTTGTCTGTACCCTAATAAGCTTTCATATGACACTCAGACGGTGGGCTACGACTCGCCTTTTCACGGCGACTTTGATATGTGATTTCTTTTTTATTTCAGGCACTGTGCGACTTTGTGAACTTGAGCCTTTGAGTTTCTCCAACACTCTGTCACTCGATCAACTTCCTTTTGTTGATTATACCACTGTTTAAACCAACAAATAGTACGTTTTTCCTTTGCCTCCACTTGGTATTTGCTGAAATTCTTATATTTTCTCCCGTGCTTTTCCCATTGTCTTTTCACAGTAGGCTATTTATATCGATTTGCATATTCAAAGAGGCGTAATTCTGGGAGGAGTTGGGGCGGGACAGAAGGCGCGTGCACGTGCGTTACTTTTCACGCTGATCGGGATTTATGTAGTGGAAGAACGTGAAAGTTTGCGTGCGCACAGATTCTTGCATCTGGATTTTTCTGTGCTTACGCACAATCCCGCTTTTGTGCTTATGCCATGTTATAGTGTGAGTTCTAGGCACGGCGTTATACATGAGGCCCCTGGTCTGTTCATGGATTGTTTGTGTTTGCTTTTGCACATTTTTTTTTTGTGGATAACATTTCATGTCTGCTAGTCTGTGGTTGGCAAGACTTCTTCAACATTAAATCATCCGCTGGGGATCTGAGCAAATATAGTTTGAATGATGGGAAAACTTGATGTCCACACTTCCTTTCTTCTGTACACCACACACTCTGTGCTCTTCTCTGGAGAAAACATTGCAGTCAGTGGGGGAAAGGGGAGGTGCAGCAGTAAAGTTCAGGGCTTGTCTGACATTTTTTTTGGGAATGATCTTGACCCTCTTCCATTCTTCATGATACGTATTGGATGTAGCTCAGATCCTTTTCAGCTGCCCTGTCAGCGGTCACCTCATTTTTCCAGATGCAGAATGGATCCACATAATCTTGGCCTGCTCAGCCATGAATCTCAGGCGGCTAGTGAACAGATCTCAGTCAGGATATGTCTTGGAAATGCTAAATCCCTAGCAAATAAGATGTTCATTTTTACTGCCCAAGGTTTGAATTTCTTATTTGTGACTGAGACCTGGCAGAATGCTGGTGTGTTAAGCCCTTTTTCTGAACTTAATTCTTCCAGGGCTACTGGTCAAAACAGAGAGCTAGCATGTATTTTCAAAAGTGGTTTGCACTGCTGGCTTTTAATGATAAGGCATTTATTTCTTTTTGAATTACAACTGTTTGAAATGGACAAATCTAACCCTGTACTTTTGGAATGGTTTAGCGACCACCTAAATTTAATAAGGATATTATTGGGATTATGCCAGAGGTTCTCAGTGTCGGTCCTGGGGGCCCACTGTGGCTGCAGGTTTTTGTTCCAACCAGCTTCTATTTTTAATTGGTCTCCTGGGCTAATTAAGTGAACTGTTATTTGTCAAATTCTGTGTTTTAGGAAAAATGTAGAAATTAGAAAACTAAGTTTGGTATATTAAAATGTACCAAACAGTTATATTGGAATAATGTATTTTGTATTCTTTTTAACAATATTTTCATCTTGATTTTCATTCTGTTTTTTGCAGAGTGTTCTAATTGTTTAATTAATTCATTATTTTCTAATTAGTGGGTCTAACGCTGAAGTAGTTGCAGCCTTGTTGTTTGCCTGGCTGTCTGCTCCGCTGATTCTCATTATTAGGATACAATGAAGACAGCAAACTGCACAGAGAAAGGGCAAAATAGAATGAAATCAACAAAAGCTTGTTAAGCATTTAAATCTCTAGGAAAAGCAGAAATATTTCTAAATGTCTTATAAATGTAAAACATGCTGAATAAGTGAAGAGAAAAAAAAATGTCTGCCAATTAATTGAGCTTAGTGTTATCTTACTGATCTTGTCACTGATTAGGAATCTGGTTGGAACAAAAACCTGAAGCCACAGTGGGCCCCCAGGACCGACATTGAGAACCCCTGGATTATGCCAAAATATGACCGTTGTTTTAAATACTTGGGGATTTTAAAAATGATGTCTGTTGTCCAGCAAAACCTCTGTGTAAGGATTTTTTAATTTTATTGATGTGTTTAATCTTAATCAGTTAGGACCTCTACAAATAAGTGTGGGCACACACTGGATCTTGTTTTATCTTACAGATTACAAGCTTCTACTAGTGAAGTCTGTGATTCATCAAGTTTAGTCTATCATATATTCACTGTTAATGCTGATGACACACAAATCTATTTACTTTTGAAAACTGGTCACTCTCTTATGTCTTATTTGAACTGTGTAGAGGACACTGAGTCTTACATTTTGCTACATTTTATTGATTTTTAAGATAAAAAGAACTGAGATTGTATGGATGTCTGGTGTTCCACTTTGAATGCATTAGGGATTTAGTGAGTATTACTTGTGTTTTTTCTGTGCTTTTACTGTTTTGATTCATTGAATTTTTGACTATTTTGCACTGTATTTTGACTTCACCTTTGTATTGTCTATTGGGATTTGTTCGCCCTTGGATTGCCCTTTCTGGCAACTCGTTTTTACCTTGTGTGCCTTTCGGATCTTCATGTACTTACCGAGCATTTTGGCAATAACAAATATTTTATTTTATAAAGATGCTTTGTGGCCCTTTTTGCATTTACCCAAGGTTTTATATGGTATTTCCCCTTCTAGTGGGCATTTTTGAAATTGCTCTTGGAACGCTAGTGCTTTGGGACTCTCAGTCAAACAAGTACTTCTGTGACACTCATTCTGGCCACTTATCTTCAGGGTAATATACTGGCTACACATGTGTGTGATCATCCATATGTGGGGCAATGATCTTATTGAGCATGCTAATTTGCATGAGGCAGCTTATTTTAACATTAACTCACTTCAGGTGAATGTGGACACTTTTTCTATGGTGTCGTTTCTCGTGACTGAAGACAGAGAGATATAATTAAAGTTAGTAAAAATCTTTTATTGATACACACCAGGCAAAGGTTAAATGACAGAGAAGCACAGTAGCTAGGACACCTGCCCTTCGTCTGCCCCGAGGGGTCGGTGTTCCAAATATTTATAGGGTTTTTGTCTTATGACTTTAGTTACACAAGTATTTTAAAATATTAGCCTGAATCAGCATTACCAAACCCAAGGGTTGAGTACATTTGTTGGTCCCTTAGTTTTTGATGAGTCCACCCTTGTGGTTTTTTGTGTAGTAACCTTAAAAACAAGAAGTAGCACTTAGCACGCATACTTTGCACGCAGGGTCTACATGACCCTTTGTCACGTACGTCATGGGCAAGCAGAGTTTGCATGGCCCTTGTCACGTACACTAGATTGATCAAGCTCTTTTGTATTTTTCCACATGAACAATGTATTAATCTGTGTATTACCTCTGTGTATTACCTCATATGTTGTAAGTGTTATTAGAGGTTTGGTGCAAAATACTTAGTTGTGACATCTTTGATTACAAAGGAATATTTTGCATATAATGCTGCTATCAACATTGTATCATTTCTCTGTGTAGATGGAGCAATCATGAAACATACAAGATTTGTTACCAATATTTTTTCATTTCTGTCTAATCAATACTTTTCAACAAGTTTATCGTTATCCAGCATTTCTAAAAAATTTCGCCTTTCCAGGGATATGCCAGTCTCTACCTGAATGCAATCTTCTGGTAGCTCGTAGCAAGTCAGGACAGTTCATAAGCTCTCCAAAATTCTGATGAAGTCAGATGTAGTTACCTAAATTAGGAGATTAGAAAAGTAGAAAAAATGCTGTTACTCCTACTGCTAAGAGTGGGACCAGATTTGCATCACTCTAAGATTTTTATGTCAGTTATGACTGTTTTCCTACTCTGAGACACGTGAGTGATACAGGCACAGATCTGGATCACAATTAAGTAAAAAAATTGGAATTAACCTGCAGTGTTAATATAGTGGCACAATCCAAAGCCACTATTGTCATATCTCAAGAAAATGGAGACAATTTTCTAATTGCACATAAAGGAATACATCGCATATTACCTCAGCTTTATCTAATTAATAATAATAATTCTTTGCATAATAATTCTTGTTCTTCTCATTAATTTCTTAGCTATGTAAATTAGACTCCTGTCATGTAATGATGAAGCATGGAAAATAAGATATGAGATCTCATTGTTTAGTCTAGCATTGCTGTAGGTATAATGGCTACATTTGGAGTTTACCATTCTATTTTATGTGTTGGGCTACTATTTTTGTCTTGTTTTTTATGTCATCTATTGAAAGAAATATTTATTTATTTTGCTTCTGGATATTGTCATGGCCATAAAAGTCTACACCTCAAGCGTGCCTTGTATATTTTGCCAGTTTTGTCAATGAAGTCATTACTGCAGTTTTGTGTTGAACTGGAAAACTCCTCGGATGGTGAGGTTGCTCCATTATATCTTTTTTCTTTATTATTTTATTTTTTTGAAAATGTTGTCATTTCCTCTACTATCCCATTTGTTGTCAATTTGTGTTCATTATAGTGTTTATAATTTTGCCTTTGGCAGTGACCTGAATAGCCCCATATAAACCACCTGATTGTCACAATTCCATGCTGTGACATTAGCTAACTTAACCGTGCTTTTGGCTCCCTTTTGTGCTACCCTGCTCTTTTGATCAAATTTTTTTGCTCTTTCAGCACTTAACCCTTTTCTCTTGTTCTTCAACTTTTCTGTTGGTTTAGTATTAACTTTGTTATTTTGTATTCTTTGAGTATTGTTGCTTTAAATTTGGGGTTATTTTATAATTCTGTCAGTTTTTCTTTTTTTTGCATATTTGAATTTTTCCTGCGGTGGGTTGGCACCCTGCCCTGTATTGGTTCCTGCCTTGTGCCCTGTGTTGGCTGGGATTGGCTCCAGCAGACCCCCGTGACCCTGTGTTCGGATTCAGCGGGTTGGAAAATGGATGGAATGATGGATTTGGATTTTTCTTTATTTCATTTAATAAAGTTAACAAACATTTTATTTAGTTGGGGTTTTGGATGTTACTCTCTCCATTTTTGTGATTTACCTATTTAGCCCTATGCTTTTTTGAGTGTTTGAGTGTTTGGGGTGGAGTGGTGGCTCTGAGGCTAAGGATCTGTGCAGGTATCCAGAAGGTTGCCGGTTCAAATCCCCGTCACTGTCAAAAAGAGATTCTACTCTGCTGGACCCTTGAGCAAAACCCTTAACCTGTAATTGCTCCACGGGCGCTGTACAATGGCTGACCCTGTGCTCTGACCCCAAGGGTACACAAAAACTAACAAATTCCTAATACAAGAAATTGTATAAGGCAAAATAAAGAACAAAAAAAAAAAAAACCTCAGGCCTCTTTTAAGTTTTAGTTGTACTGGCTGAGTGGTGGCAGTTTAGAATGGAAGTGGAATCAGGGGAATTCTCAAAATCAAAATAAAGAGCCTAGGATCAAAACCATGAAGGCATTAATAAAGTAAAGTTTAAAGCATGAATCTTAGTAGGGGAAACAGTGTGGAGAGTGTGGAGAAATATGTAGCCAAATAGGGAATACGTAACTAGAGGCAAATTGACAAGATGGTAATTGAAGTAAGGTTACATAAGGATATTTCATAACAAGAACAAGCAGTAAGCGATTAGTTTCTGTCAGTTTCTAGGAATTTCTTTTTTAGACATGTGATATGACTTAAAACTTCAACCTGTCTGCTGACTGCTTATAGATCAAATTAGATTGAAATATGACAAAACTGGCCAAACTCTGGCCAAAATACCCATGATTTACGTTTATATGTCCACTTATTCAGGTGCTAGGTCACAGAAGTCATGCAAAATCCCAGTAGAACTAAGGTCAAGGCAAGGGCCAGGATCTGTCCACAGTAAGGTTGACAGAGCACACACATACATTAATTTTTACAGAGCCAATTTAGATATGCTAATCATCCAAACATAACAAAGAAAAAAATGTTCATTCCACACAGACAGTAGCCCAGGTGAGAAATGAATTGTGGAGCTGTGAGACAATGGCAGTAATGACAACAGTGGCATCTCTCGACTCACAATATTCAGACAGTTAACTCTGATTATTCTTTACTTAGTCTAAGTTTGCCTGGGGCTTTAACATTTAGATTAGATTAGATTATTTATTTATAAAAGCACATTTAAAACTACAGAGGTTGCGCCAAACTGCTGTACAAAAAAGCATTACAATAAACACAATACAAACAATCATGAAAAAGCAGATTAATAAAACAACCAATTGTTACATCCACCACAATCCCATCATACACAATTTACATTGTTATTTACAATGCATGTTACATTTCCATGTTTTTGTTCTCTTGTACTCTTTTTCTCTCTTTACAACACTATAACCTATACAAGTAGCTGAACAGATACACATAAAAATTAGCAATTATACTAAACAATTCTATAGCATTGTGCAATTAAATGGAAATTTATTGGAAATCTAATAATTTTACTGTATATTTTAAAATAAAATTAATAAAAAATATGGCATTCTCAACTCTATTAGCACATGTAATCTAAAAACAAAGTAAAGATTCAATTCATTTTGAAGAGATGTAGCTGAATCTTATTTCTGTGTACATGGTCTCACCTATATTAAATCTGTAGATATCTTTAAGGTAATATTCTGTGAAAATGACTAAAAAAGAACTTCCATTTCTAAAGCCATTTCTGTTTCTACATTTCACAAATGTCATTAAAATTGTGCAGCCCACAGAACTCTATTATGCCTTCTAAAGCATATGGGGAAAAAATGACCACCAATCTCTTCGACAGTTGGTAAGCAGCTAACTTCCAAAGATTTAAGGGTTGAAAGTGAAAGATCTGCAGTAACTGCTTCAACCTACATTGTCTGGAAGAGGTTTGCATGGTTGAAGGACCAGGGGCCTCATGTATAAACTGTGCGTACGCACAGAAATGTTGCGTACGAACCTTTCCATGCTCAAATCGCGATGTATTAAACCTAAACTTGGCGTAAAGCCACGCACATTTCCACGGTAACTCATACCTTGGCGTACGCAATTTCTCCGCTCAGTTTTGCAGACTGGCGGCACCCAGCGTCAAAGCAGTGCTACTGTTCCTGTGTGATCACCCTTTCTTTCTTAGATCCACATTCCTGACGCAGCTTTATAAATACACTGAAACTAACTGCATATTGTTTATTAGTGTAATGCATCTGATTGTAATTAACCTGCAGCAATACAATGGTCCAGGAAATAGCCATAGTATTCCAAATACCATAACTGCTTTAGCGTTGTAACTCTCACTGCATCTTCTTCTTCTTTCAGCTGCTCCCGTTAGGTGTTGCCACAGCAGATCGTCTTTTTCCATATTACTCTCACTGCACCACTCTGAGTATTTAATAATAGTATTCCATTAATATGGAAATGCCAATTACCCTAATACAAATGTCTTGGTATTTAGGAGGAAAAGTTGACTATTCACTGGAAAACAAACCCATTCCAAAAGGAACACAAAAAATGTATTGGTGGGTACAAAAAGACAAATAGGAAGTAAGGTTTTCTATATGGCATTTTGCTCTGTAATTCAATTGAGAGGTTATAGCAATGTCTAGGGCACCTTTGCTCTTCATATTATAAAAAGGAGTCAATAATACAGGAAGCCCAGAGAAGGTATATTACCCCCTTTACTAGCTTACAGTGTATTTTCATTTATTTTGGTATATTTTGAATATAAGAATACAAGTGTGAAGCAAACTACGCATAATGTATTTTCTATTAAGTTTCACACATAAGACACACCTGTACATTTAACCTTTCTCAAACAAAGCTAATGCAAAGACTTAATCCTCCCACACTATTACCACTCAGACTAAAAACAGTGCTTCTCTATTTCCTTTTTATTAAAGGAAAAAAATGTATGCAGATGGGTTGCACAATACATGGATACTTGTTTTTGAGGTTATACAGTTTGGAAAGAGGCAACCTCATTTCCACCCATTCTTTTAATTTTGTTTCATTTTGATACTTATGTATTATCACAGAAAATATATACCAAACGTTTACAGCAAAGCTTAGTAGCTTCGTCATCTTTCCCCTCTGTGTGCTATTAAAGATATGGAATAACTATTATAAATGTTAGGAATTTATATTGTAAGAGTGTTCATCATGGGAGTCCATTGTGTTGTTTAATGGTACCTCCTGCAGGTAACTGCCATGCTAACTGAATGGGCTACACAATGCCTTTTTAGCAGACCTATAAAAAAAAAGGTAATTTTTCTTAAAGGGTTGCTAGGTTGCTGTTAATGTTTTGAGTAGGAGGGTTAGGTGCCCTGTCCACTCAAAAAAGTCTTTAGTCAAAAAAGCAAACATGTTCAAAGCAAACAATTTATATGACAGCCAAACTTTCTTAACAGAAGAATTAAGTCCAAGGTCAAAAACATGCTATAGTGCTTACCTGGAGTGACACTTTTCCCCTTTCCTACTTAAACCCTTCTTAGATTTTCCTCTAAAAAGAAATTTGAACAAAAACAATTATACATTTAATTTTAAGTTCAGACTTCCTTTTGGTTCTTTTATTAAATAGACTATGTTTCTATTGTGTCCCTAAAATTTTTTCAAACCTCCCCACACATTGAACAAACGTCACACAGCAAAGGATCATTCCTCTCTCCTTATGTGCCCAAAGGCATTCAACAAGTCAAAATACATCCTCAATGTGCAGTCTGTGGCCTGCTCGATGACATCTATATCACATAACTTCAGAAGCATCAAGGTACAGTACAGAGAAAAAGTAATGACAAAGAAATGTGAAAAAGTGTCCTAAAACAAAGAAAACTGTACTAAAACAAAATTCAAGTAACCTTTTTCTCATTTTTCTTTCATCAGATTGGACAGCCAGCCCAGACTCCAGGATAGAAAACCAAGGAGCAGGTGGGCAGCCAGTTGGCTGAGGTGAGTTGACTGATTTTAATCACTACCATTATTAACTTGCCATAGTTTATCAATTAATTAATCGACAGATTTTGTAGGTTTCCATTTATATATAATCAGTTTCTACCCTTTTCTTTGTGTTGTGGTACCCGGCTGGGGTTCATGCCTGGCCGGGATGCCCAGGAGGACCGGAGGAGTGCTTGTGCCTCCTCCAGAGCACAAGTGGGCGCCCGCCCTGGTTGCTTTGGGGGCCAAGGGTACAGAGCTTGGAGGCTCGACCCTGTAGGGGCCCATGGTCAACGCCAGGGGGCACCCCGATGCCTTGGGAGCCCTGGACCTCAGCGCTTCCGCCACACCTGGAAGTGCTGGGGGGAAGAGGATTGGGAACACCCGGAGGACTTCCGGATACACCATCAGAGCTTCCAACACACAGGGGTGTGTCTACAGAAGCTCCTCAGGATGCACCTGGAGTCCATCCAGGGTGTATAAAAGGGGCCGCTTCTCTCCAGTCATTGGCAAGAGTCGGGTGGAAGAAGGACAGAGCTCAGAGGAGAGGAGTGGAGGCAGACCAGAGACTGTAAAGGCATTGTGAGTGTGGCCAAGGACTTAAGGGGTGATTGGTGCTGCGGCACTGGGTATTGTGCTCACTATTACTGTAAATAATGTACAATAAACGTGTGTGTGGTGGAAATATGATGTCTACCTGTCTGTGTCCGGGCTGTTCCCCACAGTGTGTTTTAACAAATCTACATTTACATATGTACCATTCTGTATTTAGTAATTAGTATAATCTTGCATTTTAACTGAGGATTGTTCACAGTGCTTTGTGCCTGCACTGAGTGAAAAGTGCTATACAAAAAATAAGTTGTATTGTGTTGTATTGTGTTTTTTGTTTTGCCATTGCATAATGTTGTATGTTGATGATACTGGTGAATGGTGCAGATCTGCTTTGACATGTCACGATCATTGTTAAAACGCATTTATCCGTTCACATGTGACTGCATGGGCATTGTGTTTATAAAAGCAATTTTTGATATCCTTATGTCAGAACTCTGCAGGCCATAAATGTATATGGCCTGCAGGAAATATCCAACAGTGATATAGTGTTTTGTTTTTGGTGTCCTATTGAGTTGGCCACCCCACACAAGTAGCATCTGGTTTGGTTAATGAAGTGTGTACGCTTAACTTTTTGATTGCCATCTGTCCAGCCTCTCTTTGTGGTGCCACACATGTCGTATTCACAAAGTGCAGAACTCCGGGTCCATTGAGTTAGCTGAGTGCACTCTCCAGTGGCTTCTTTATATCTGGGCGGTCACTAACAGTGTGATTGGAAAAATGGCATGTCAGTATCCTGACTATCAGTCCATATACATCTGCTAAGTGCCTTCTGCCTATAAGAATGATCAATCCAAATCATTTTTTTTTGTATTGCCTGTCAGCAGTTACCCCATGCTGTTTGTTTGAGCAGCTGGCCAACACTCCAACCATCAGCTCCTTTGTATTTTGCAGTGAATACATTAGCTGTTTAAAATTTTGGTTTGTTTGACTTAGCATGTTAGCATGTCAGTTATTTCCATTTTGCTTCTACCCCCTATGAATAAGATGTCCTGTCCATTTTTCAACACTTGTTTGTTCCTGACACTAAGTTCTGCCTCTCATTTTAAAATTCCGGCATTGTATTTTCAAGTACAATTTTTTTTATAGACCCTAGGTCTGCCTCTTAAACAACATCAGCTACTTCGAGGCTTAAATAAAACAAAAAAAAAAAAATTGTTTTGTTTGTGACAACCATACCTTGATATTTAGGTCATTTGTGTCTAGGGATTACAGCAGGGCTATGAGTTTAAGGACTTGAGTTTGATCATTTTATAGCCTATCGTAATAATGAGGACTTCAGTAGCTTTGTAGATCCTTTCAGCACACAAAGAAATTGTTAGGTTCCAACCAGCCGCATCTATTTGTTTCACAGACAAATATTCTTTTTTTAATGGTATGAAAGGCTGCCATATTATATAGACACAGTGAAAATACATTTTTTTTCAGTTTGCCGTCTCTTTTATTAGGTTAGTTAGTTGGCCTGTGGCACAGGCCCCCACTTCTTAAAGATTTTTTAAAGATTTTAAAATATTCCCCACCTCTTCATCTACCTCCCAAACCCTCAAGCAACAACATCCCTATGCCTTCTTAGCAGAGCAGAATGACAAACATTATAAAACATTGGTTTAGATAATGGATAGCTCCGCCAACATAGAAAGATATATTAATTATTCTGGGTAAACTGTGAAAAACACAACAGCCTACATACTCTTCACAGTGGTCAAAATCCATAGGTACTGAAGAATCAATTGTACATTGACATACACGTGAGCTTGGGAGTCAACCAAAGGGACCAGAAACCGCCAATTCCACACCAGGCCGGGGGGCAGCGGGTTGCACTAAACCTCTCTCTTTTCTTTCTGCAGACCACATACGAGAAACCCTGCCTGTCCCAGCCCCAAGGACGTCACTATAAAACCCCCTCATCCTTCATACTTAATCAAAGCCTTTTGCAGCCAGGGAAACTATACAGGTGGCTGCCCCAAACCTTCATTGTGTGTCCAGTCATTTATTTCACAACACACACACACACACACGCACACATATTTAGACAAGTTTTCTTTTCCCCAATAAACTATATCAGATTGAGCTTCAAGCAATGTGTAAGTGTTTGGATTCACATTGAATGTCATGGTTGGCAAAGGTGGACCACAGGTATGTTTATTAATTTAATCCATTATTCAAGACAATAAAAGGGGAGAAATAAGGTATATAACATAAAAACATAGTACGACAGTAGGTATACGAAATAATTGACAAATGGATATCAAAAACAAACAAAAACACACCTTTTTGTTTGAAAAATAGGAACACTGAATATTCTAAGATACACTCAGGTCAGCTCTTTGAACCTCATATTGAGAGTTCACAGTGACTGTTTCAACTGTAGAGATTTTACCTGTTTAATAGTTAATGAAATAATGAGGGAACTGCTCCAACCTGGTTATGGAATAACTTGTCAGTCAAATGTCCATGTACTTTTGAGCCCCTGGTAATTGGCTGGGGGGGCAGGGGGATCTATGCAGAAAAATGGCTGTTATTCCTAAATGGCTCATACAATATTTTTATTAAAACCCTTAAATTAATGCTGAAACCCTTTACTTCAATTACATCTTGATTGCTTTGTTTCATATCCATTGTGGTGGTGTACAGACTGTGTCACTGTCCAAATACTTCTGGACCTGACTGTATGGTGGAAACAGGAGTTAGAACAAGGCAACATAGTGCCAAAATATATTAATGCAAATTAAACAGGTTCACAATCCTAAAAGTTAATTTTGAAAATTATGTTTTTTTTAAGTTTTATTAACAGTGTTACAAATTTACTTCTCTGTTTCCAATGAACCAGGGGAGTATTCCACGAGGTAAGCCTCACTTAAATCATCAGGTTTATCTTAGCCAGTTTAGGATTCACAAAAGAGTACTGTATATGGGCAAGTCATGGTGATAACCGAGGCAAGTGAGCATAATGTCTTAGACTGGTCCATACCAGGGTAAAGATGAAGCTTAGCGTAGTGTTGAGGATTGAGAGTTCATGAAATTCCCGCCAGATAAGAAACAAAACCTCGGAGGAAGATTCCAGGGACTTTTTAGAGCATATCTAAAAATATTCATTTAAATTAATCTTATTTGTTCATTACACATTAGTAAAGCATCATAACTTAAATTATTTCAGTCTTAGCACCTCTTTTGTCAGTGATAGAATTTTGTAGTATATATAATGTTGCTGCATTCTTAGTTGCACTTTTGTTGAAACAAATCTGATATTTGTTGCAAAGTGGTAAAACATTAAAAACTACATTGTTTATTAAAAAACAATAAGAATTAAAAATATATCACATTTAAATTATGCCATTCAACCCTTTTGCTCTGTTTTGTGAGCAAGTGGGAAAGAAAAGGTTATTAAAAAAGGTTAAAAAGGAGTGTTCCATAATGTTAAAATCGTCACTTATTATTGTACCAATTCTAAGTCAGCAAACTTCTAAAAATAATGTAGCGCAAAAATATTTATAATATCTTCTAGGATCAATCCTGGTGTGCTCCAACCCTCACATACTATGATGAGCCAAAATAATGAATAGAAAGAAAGCCCCTTGTCATTTATGATATAAGTCAGGACGGTATTCATATGTACATTGTAAATAATGTTGCAGTGTGGGTCAACTCCATCTTGGGAGCCTCTTAAACCAATACCTCCTGATAACTTAACCAAGGGACGGGCCACAGCAAGTGATTACACACACAATCAGCAGTGGATGGGTGTAAAAAGTGCAGGTGCTTTTATTAATAAAACCTGAACACAGGTACAAAATTCAAATATACCAAAAAATAAGTGCAGCACAATCTTCTTGAATTCAGCAAATAAACAATCCCCTTGTGCAAATGAATAGTATGGTGCTTGAAAGTCAATAAATAAATATTCCAATAAAAAGCAATGTTACTTGTGGGTTAAAAAGCAGTAATTGAAAAGCCCATTAAAACCTCAAATTAAAACTCCACACTCTTTTGGTTCCTTCCACTTCCATCTGCCCAGCACCCCTCTCCTTCCGTCTCCTCTTACAGATCTTGTAGCCAAGCAGAGATTCAGACTACTACGGTCCAATTCACTGCCTCCTTCGGCATCTGCAGGCTCCTGGTATGGCAAGCCATTTTAATATTTAATTCCTTTAATTTGATATCTGCTTTTCAAAATGTTGATATCATGTTTTAAATTTGATATCAGCACTTAGAAATTTGATATCAGGTGTAAAAAAATTTGACATCATGGTTTTAAATTTGATATCAAGCTTTTGAAATTTGATATCAAGTTTTTAAAATTTGATTACCGCATTTTTGACATTTTATATGACAGCTTAAATGCTAATATATATGCATTTTAAACTTTCACATTATATTTTGTCATTTTGATATCACGTTTGTAAACTTGATATCGACCTTTTGAAATTTGATGTCAACATCCTCAAACTTGATATCAGATTTTATAAGTGCGATATCAAATTTCAAATGCGCAAGAACAAATTTCAAAAGCGTTATATCAAAGTTTATAAGCGTAAAATAAAATTTCATAAAAAACAAAATGGATTAAATATTAAAAAAGCCTGCCATAATATATTAGCACTTAAGATCTCTTTTTGGAATTAAGCTTCAAAAGAGTGATATAAAATTTCAAAAACTTGATATCAAATTTAAAACTGATGATATCAGCGTTGTATTTGCATTATTAAGGAAAATGGATTAAATGTTAAAACGGCCTACCATATCCAGGAGTGCTTAGTCGCTCCCCACACCACAATCATGTTCAGCATGAGCAATCTGCCCTTGAAGGCCCCTGACCGCTCTGCCACACCACATATTCTATTCTGGCTCCTACCACACTCCTGTATAATGGACATAACCTCTTTATAATTTTTATACTACTCCTTATTTGTTTTACTTTTTTCACTAGTAAGATAATATGAATGGAAAATGTTTCATAATTGACGGTATGCCAGTGAAATAGAATCACTCATTATAAAACATGTCTGGTCTGGTGATGACGAGTTTCATACAGTTGTTTGTGGTTTCATTCAATGCATGAAATGTGAAGTGTGGTAAAATCAGTCTTTGTACAATGTATTTATCTAAGGTCATTACAGTAACACTAAATAACATTATTTAGATAGATAGATAGATAGATAGATAGATAGATAGATAGATAGATAGATAGATAGATAGATAGATAGATAGATAGATAGATAGATAGATAGATAGATAGATAGATAGATAGATAGATACTTTATTAATCCCAAGGGGAAATTCACACTTTTTTTTTTTTAGATATTTTATTTATTAGGTTATTTAGGCTTCCCAAATGTCACAGACACAATAGACTAAACTCGTGTGCAAATAACAGTAGTGTCAAGCTAACTAGAGACTGAATATGTAAAATACAAATCATTCACAACATCAGCACACAGATCAGTCCTTTAAAATGAAACTGACCAGTCCTACTGTGCATAATTCCGGAGAAGGCTTTGTTATTGTATATAATTTTCAATTGCTGTCAAATGCACTTCATAATGCTGTTGAATACCGACTTGTTTTAAGTGTTTTAAGTATGATGTTCACTAAACCAGTACATTAACAAGCAAACTGCCAATTCAATTTGAATTATGCCATTAATGTTTAATTATGGAGTGCAACTAATTCAGAAATGGAATCTAAGCCTCAATCCCTTTAGTGCACGCATTTCTTTCTTTTGTGTGTGTGTGTGTGTGTGTTTGTGTGTGTTATTATAATCAACTGCTGTAAAGTCCACCACTGTCTCTGTTACATGTGCTTCTAATTTATGACAATTAAAACATTTTTCAAGCTGTCTCATAATAATGTATATATATATGCCATGCATTCCAACAGTTTCACACTTTAAGTTGCAGGACTCAAACTTCAGCTTCTACACTCACCTCTATGTGTTCCAGACTATGATAGATGTTATTGATGATTTATTGTCGGAGTTGCTTGAATCTCATGAGCGCAGATATAATCGTGGAATTCCCTAAGCCTGTCATGAGTTAATGAGAAACACTTTGCGTTCATGGAGCCAACGGAGAATCGATTGGAAAATGAGGCGTACTCTAACCAGTTTTACTGAGCTAAGCCTTCATTTCATCCTGGAATACCCCCAGGGCTGTACATGCTTGTTAAATTTCTGGTATGAAGTTTACATGTAATCGCCAATGATTGTAGTAAATCTTTTTTCTTTTGCTATATTCCACTGACCTAAACAGCTAAAAAAGTATGTATATGTGTTTATATTACTGAGATGTTTAAACCTTAGCATTTTTTTCCTCACAGCAATCCTCAACATTAATCTCATGCTTCCGTACATCTTACAAAAGCATGTCATCCCCACCACCCCTCCATTTTTTTTTTTGGTAAAATGTAAGAATTTCAAATGTTCATTAACTTTGTTTTGTCATCTTCATCTGTACACATATACAACAATATACATTTTTGATGCTACATTATAAATAGCAGCTAATTATATGTATTGAATCATTTCTTTTGGAATGATATGCAAAACAAGCTATGTGCATTTCAATAATAAATGCATTTTCTCTGAAGTTACAGAGAAATACAGCAAACAAGTATTATTGTTTTTCTTTTTATTTCAGGTTTAGAATTTTTGGGTCATGATGATACAACTGCTCAATCAACCTTAACCATTCCCTATAGGAATGTTCTTTTCTACTACTGCAAAAGGCTGAATTTCTCAGTGTTAAGAAAAGCAATCACTTTTGAAAGGTCCTTTGTTGGATGTGGATGTCAATGCCTTTTACTGGCGTATGTGAATGTTTCTCCGACTCTGTTAACATTTAATATAAGGCTTACCTTTTATATATCTGCTGTAGCAATCAAAGGTCACACAAATTATTTAAGCATTATTTAAGTTGAAGTTCATTATGCTATGTACAAACTAAATGAACTGTTTTCCTTGTATAGCTTACTAACAGCAATACAATGCCAACAACATGTACATATACTGTATAGAGAGAGAGAGAGAGAGAGAGATTATAACCAGTAGGGTGCACCACAAACAACAAACCCAAGACCCATGATTTGAAATAATGATTTTTAATCCTCAAACTACCTTGTACAATAAAGCATAGCCTCCTTGCAATACCCACGGACCCCTACACGGCTGTACTTCTGGATTCCAGTTCCCATGATGCCTCCAGTGGACCACTGCCACCTAACGTATGGGGGAAGGAATTGTTTCTGGCCTCCAGCTTCTGCTCTTCTGTCCCCTGGCACTTTCCATCTTGACAGAAGGTCATGCTGTCACCCAGCTGGGATGCCACCCTATCCTCCATGGCACTCACTATATATATAATTTTTTATTTATATATGCTGCATATAAGAACATGCATTTGACAATATCGTTGAGTGTTCAGTAACTATATGAACTGAGAAAAAAGAATCTCTCTCATTGCATTGGTGTGACTGCTCATGTTGTTCTCCAGAATGGACAAAATTTTTAATGATACTGCTTGGGTTTTTATGGTGGCTGTGTGCTTATAATATTCTGTACAGCCTTCAACACCTTCTGCACTGTTTTGCCTTCATTGCTGAGCAAATGCTGTACCCAGGATATTATACAGCCAGAGAATATTGACTCCAGCTGGGCACCTGTAAACATTGATGAGCATACTTAGAGACACCTCAGCTTTTCTCAGACATCTATGGAATTAAAGGCATTTGTGGGCCTTGTTGATGACAGCTGGGAGGATGTATTGTGCCCAATTCAGCTCTTCAGTAATGGTAACTACAAGCTATTGACCCTTTCTACACTATCTTCTCAATTATAGATTAGTGTGTGGTCTGCCTCATGCTTCCTAAAATCTGTGATCAGTTCCTTGGTTTGGTAACATTAACTCAAAGAGACTGCTGACGTGGCTCTGCAGGAGAAAAAATATATCTCCTCTGTAAGGTGTTTCATCCTTGTTGTTGATTAGTCATGCATTGGCCTTTCTATGCTATTTAGTTCACTTTATGTCCTTTCCTCTAGACCCTGTGATCAGGTACCTGACAGGCAAGAGGATGACAGAGAAGACAGCTCCTGTGAATGCTAATATATGAAGACAGCCACTAACAGTCAACAAACACTACCAGAAATTAAGGTCTCTATGAATTATTCACTGTGACACAAAGCAAAGAGAAATTAGTAGAAAAGTTACAAGAAAGAGACATCGAAAGAGAACGTAATGCTTAACAACTTAATTTGAGGGCTCAGATGCTAGACACCAGAGACAGAGGTCTAGTCTGGTTTCCCATGGGCCAAAAAGGGCCACCCTGATATAAAAAGATTATAGAGGTTAGACCAGAATTCCACCCTACATAGGGTTTAAAGGCTGTAAGAGCATTTCAAAAGTTGAAAAAAAAAAACATTAGGACAAATGTTCAGTGGCTAAAGGAAAAAGAAGCTAGTTTCAAGACGTACCCAGAAACAGACTGGCACCGAGAGGTAGAGTGCTTTGACAGTAATTAACAGTTGGATAAGTGGATAACCAACTGTTTTGTCTAAATAGGACTAATTATAGTTTAGTTTATTTACTGTTTTTTTACATGTTTAGTAATACAAGTTTCCTCTAAAGTTATCCAACCCTCGAGTATTCACTAGTACAATAAATGAATGTATTTCCAATGTTAGGACTTTGTGTATGGAGAAACACCAATAGAGTTTTCTCTGATTGTGCTGTCTAACAGTAGGCAGCATCTATCTATATCTATACTAATTAATAAAAGGCAAAGCCCTCACTGACTCACTGACTGACTGACTCATCACTAATTCTGCAACTTCCTGTGTAGGTGGAAGTCTGAAATTTGGCAGGCTGATTCCTTACAGCTTACTTACAAAAGTTAGGCAGGTTTCATTTCGAAATTCAATGCGTAATGGTCATAACTGGAACCTCTTTTTTCACAATATACTGTAATGGATGGCAGCTCGATGGCCGTGGGAGGAGGAGTTGAGTGTCACGTCATCACGCCTCCCACATAATCACGTGAAAAGACTGTGAACGCAGTAGGGAGAAATGAAGGAGGAGCCGCAAACAGCGAAGAACAAAAAATTCATTAAACAATTGAGAAGGGAGCGAAACAATAAGAAGCGAGCGAGTAAAGCATACAAGCATCTTCATAAGGGAAACAAAGCATGGTGTAAAACGTAAGTTTAAATTAAGTTTATAGAAACGCTCCCGCTGCGGATTGCAATAACATATTCACGAGATAAAAGAACGCAGTAGGGAGAAATGAAGGATGAGCCGCAAACAGCGAAGAACAAAAAATTCATTAAACAATTGAGAAGAGAGCGAAACAATAAGAAGCGAGCAAGTGAAGCATACAAGCATCTTCATAAGGGAAAAAAGCACAGTGTAAAACGTAAGTTTAAATTAAGTTTATAGAAACGCTCCCGCTGCGGATTGCAATAACATATTCGCGAGATAAAAGTTTAATGAGAAGACATGAGGTATAAACGAACCACACGCCGTAGCGCAACGTTAGGGGCTTCACCTCTGGTGCTGACGTTCGAGATTCGATTCCTGAGAGCGGATGCAGTGAGTGTGTACGCCTGATGAGTCCAGAATTAGGGAGAAACACGTGTAGCATACTCTTTGCATTATTTGAAAGTAAACTATTAAAACCATTCTATGATCTGCTTCTCGCAACTGAAAGACGGCACATGGCGGATGTTAGCCGACTTGCTGACCGCAACGTTAGGGGCTTCAACTCTGGCACCGCAATAAGTGAAGAACAAAAAATTCATTAAACAATTGAGAAGGGAGCAAAACAATAAGAAGTGAGCGAGTGAACCATACAAGCATCTTCATAAGGGAAACAAAGCACGGTGTAAAAGGTTTAAATTAAGTTTATAGAAACGCTCCCGCTGCGGATTGCAATAACATATTCGCGAGATAAAAGAACGCAGTAGGGAGAAATGAAGGAAGAGCCGCAAACCGCCAAGAACAAAAAATTCATTAAACAATTGAGAAGGGAGCGAAACAATAAGAAGCGAGCGAGTGAAGCATACAAGCATCTTCATAAGGGAAAAAAGCACGGTGTAAAACGTAAGTTTAAATTAAGTTTATAGAAACGCTTCTGGGAACAGAAAGAGGGCACGTGGCGGACGTAAGGCGACTTGCTGACAAACCACAAGCGTGACCTGGCAGGTAACCACCCATACAATCAGATTGTGATTCAGAAAACGAATGCCATGAATGTAATTACCACGATCTACATACTGTCAAATAAACGAAACACACGGCGTAGCGCAACAGCTGTGAAAAGGGAGCTTCACAAAAAAACAGATCCTTAACAAATTGTTATTGGTATATTTTCGATCCGTTTAAAAAGGTTTTCTTTTCTTCTTAATAAAAAATTAAAAGCAGTACTTCGCCGCAACGAAGCGCGAGAATTTGGCTATATATATCTGCTTCTCGCAATTAAAAGAGGGCATGTAGCGGATGTTACAATCAGATTGTGATTAAGACTAGGAATGCAATGAATGTAATTACCCCGATCTACATACAAGGCGAAAGTCTTGCAACATTCAAAGATGATGGTTTGGGATAAGTACACCATGGAACATAAAAGAGCTTATGAAGCCTTGAACCGAAAAAAGCAAGATCTCAGAGATCGTAAAAAAAAAAAAAAAGGAGGTAATGTCGTTTTACTCGCTGTAGATTTTAGTCAAACGTTACCAGTTATTCCACGAGGGAGACCAGCAGATGAACTCAACGCGTGTTTAAAATTCATGCTTCTCCCACGGTCGGATATATGTCGTGTGTTCTCGGGTAGGTACACCAAAAAATGTATACATTTAAGCATGTAATGGGCAAAGAAAAAATGAGGTATACCCGAAGGCACTGCAGTAGTACTCAATGTAACTTTACTTCTTAAATGTTAATGTTTTACTGTTTAATAATTTATACGCTTCTTACATGTTGTTCAAATTCTTTTATCAAAATACCAGTGACAGCGCAATGCACGATAACATGGAGTGAATACACCATACGCATCCGCCCACGGCCCCCCTGGTGTGCGCAGATAGGAGTTGATTCTACAATAAAATAAAATAAAGATAAAAAGAGTAATACAATCATCACCCATAAAGCGGATAGCAGACGTGATGTACTATATGTGTACCAGATTTCAAGTCAATAGGTGAAACGGTTTGCGAGCTACAGGTGATTTAAAATCCTGGACAGACAAACGAATAGCCACAGTAGCAAATTATAGAAGAAGATTTTACTGTTTAATAATTTATATTTATATGAAATGTGCTTCTTATATATTACTTCTTATTCTCATATGATAATGATGTTAATGTTGTTTATATTGATTTCTATGTTATTGTAAGTGCATGTATGTGTGTATATGTATGTATGTATGTATGTATATATATATATATATATATATATAAAATATATGTGTATATGTATATATAATATATGTATATTTATATATGATATCATCTGAATATGTGTATATATATATATATATATATATAATATATGTGTATATGTGTGTATGTATATATATATATATATATATATATATATATGTGTATATATGTGTGTGTGTGTGTATATATAAATATATATATATATATATATGTGTGTGTGTGTGTATATATATATATATATATATATATATATATAATATATGTGTATATGTGTGTATGTATATATATATATATATATATATATATATATATATACATATAATATATGTGTATATGTATATGTATTTATATATGACAGCAACACTCATAACAATGACAACACAATTATATTGACAATCATGTTACGTTATTTTTAAAATGTTTCCTTTACTTTTTCATAACCTCTTTAACACACTACTTCTCCGCTGCGAAGCGCGGGTATTTTGCTATATAATATATGTGTATATGTATGTATGTATATATATATACAGTGGAACCTCTAGATACGAGTTTAATTCGTTCCAGAACTGAGCTTGTATAGCGAATTTCTCGTATCTAGAACAAACTTCCCCATTGAAAATAATGGAAATCCAGTTAATCCGTTCTGCACCCCAAATATATTAACATAAAAATCAATTTTCCTAATAAATAACACTGATAAATTATATATACTGTAGTCTACCTTTAATAAATAACACTGGTAAATAATATAACTGATTATTAAAAGAATCAAAACAGGTGTCCAAAGTGCAGTAGAGCATTCAATAAATCTTTAAATAAATAATCCTTAAAACAGTTGTGAAGTGGAGGTTTAAAATAAACAAGAATAACAATCCTTTAACACGAGGTGAAAACGTCAACAGGAAGCAGTCTTTAAAAAACAGATGACAATCCCCGGTGCTTCTTCTCTGTTAGCGTCTCACCTATTTCTCCCATGCGGGCTCTAAAACAGGCGAGACACTCTTAATGCAGCTGACCTTCTCTACACCGTCCTGCTTCAGCTGTTTGGCTCGCCTGTTCAGCTACACGCGAGCCTGCACTTGCCTGCCTGCCTGCCTGCCTGCCTGCCTGCCTTCTCTCTCTCTCTCTCTCTCTCTCTCTCTCTCTCTCTCTCTCTCTCTCTCTCTTTTACTTTTTCTCCCCCTTAACCTGCTCGCGCTTCTCTATATATGCGGGGAGGACATGGCAGCTGCAGCCCATCAGCCACAGGAACAATCATGGATGTGGGCAGTTTCCCACCTGTGCACTTAAGTGAGAAACGCAGACACCGCAGATCGCGGCTCGCAACTGCTACCACGCCCCCTTGCTAAGCCGCGAGCTATACCCACAGCCTGGCTCGTGGCTCGTTACGCGAGCCAATGCTCGTATTTAGAGCTGAATTTTTCGCTCATACTTTCCTCGTATTTTGAATTTCTCGTATACAGAGGTGCTCGTATCTCGAGGTTCCACTGTACATACATACATATATATATATATATATATATATATATATATATATATATATATATATATATATATATAATATGTGTTTATGTATATATATATACACATATTATATTATATATATATATAATATATGTGTATATGTGTATATATATATATATATATATATATATATATATATATATATATATATATATATATATATATATATGACAGCAACACTCATAACAATGACAACACAATTACATTGACAATCATGTTACGTTATTTTTAAAATGTTTCCTTTACTTTTTCATAACCTCTTTAACACACTACTTCTCCGCTGCGAAGCGCGGGTATTTTGCTAGTATTCAATATATGGCCCCGTGTGCTTTGCTAATTTTCAAATCATTTACTTTACTTTCTTATACTGTTTAATGATTTACAATACAGTAGGAAAATAAGCAACATTTATATGCCAAATCTGTATTTGGTAAGTGGAACGTTCTTGCCTTGCAATGATTTTTCTCCCCAACTATAATTATTTCAAAGCAAATACATGGATCATCAAAATCCACGTATGCACCATTATTTCATAAAAACCCTATTGCTGATTTATTGTTTATTAGTCTTCATATTTTGCATCTAGCCAAATGTCACTGGTAGAGGAATATAAAGGCGTCTACCTTTTCACTGTTGCCTGTTTATTTTAAAGACCTCTCAGCTGTCCATGAGCCCAACTTCATCCAATCCTATCATGTGAAGCATGAAATATAAGAGGCTTGATTTAAGAACATTTATGTTAGGTAGAATGTCCAGTGGAGGTTAGGCGGACCTTTGGCCTTGGGGTTCCTGCAGATTTATTTTTTCTCCAGCCTAACTGGAGTTTGTTTTTTCCTTTTTGTCCTTCCTGCCATCTGACCTTACCCTTTTTTTGTTGTTATTAATTCTTTAATATATTTCACCTAATCTTAATTTTTTTTCTCTTCTTGTAACTTTCTTTTGTCATCTTGTAAAGAACTTTGAGCTATATCATTGTGTGAAAATGTGCTATATAAATAAATGTTGTTGTTGTATTTCTGCTACTAACAATCCCTGCATTAATATTTTGACTCACTGGGACATTTTTTCTTTAGTTAAAAAATTAGTTAAAACATTAGTAAAGTGTGTTCTCTTACTTCATCATGCTATTCATTTTGATATCTTAAACCTTTGATATCTTATGACAACTTATAAAACGTAAACATGTATCATTCTGGATGAACAAATTCATCATTCTATTGCTAATTTCATGCAGTCTACCTACCTGATTTCTTACCAAATCTATTTAATTTACAGTCATAGTGTGACTGACTTTTCACACGGCTGCACTGGTTTCCTCCTATCGCAGGAAGAAATTACCTGTATAAAATTTAATGCTACAAGGTGGCTCCTTAGTGCCAAAAGAAGGCTGAAAATTATTTTATAAATTAAAATAGTTTCTGTGCAAAGAAAATTAAATGATGTTTAAATAAGAGTAACTAATAAAAAACTAAACTAAATTATCCTGTTGAATAGGATGACTCCCCATTAATCAACACATTGAAAAAAGAGTGATGCATCTAGCAGTATTCATTATTCATTATTAAAATGGTATTATTATTATGTCAACTGACTGTTTTGATCTGGCTGGTCAGGAAGAATCCAAATATTAAAAAAAGAATTATTGATAATGGCAAGAGAATTAAAAACAAAAGCACTTGAGATAGATTAGTATCACAAATAAACAATAAAAAAATCATATGGAAACCACAAGACTACACTGAATTTACACTAATTGAAGGTAAACTTCCCAAGCAGGAAATAAAATCAAAAATGGGTAACAAAGCCTTTTACCAAACCTAAATTCAAAAATTCCAAATTTCACTGTAAGAATAAGAATAAATTAATTTATTGCTTTCTTCAAGAATAAAGGCAAAAATCCTATAAAACACAGAAACAAATTCTAAATAGCCACAAATTAAAACACTGAAACAAAGCAACAACATTATGTACAAACAAGTTCAAACAAATAACAAAAAAGGGAAACAAATGGAAAAAGTAAAACAAGACAAAAATCAGAGATAGAGTCCAGTTAGATCATGACGCTGACAGTGTAAAGCCGCTTTTTTTTCCTTTTATCCTCATACTGTAGGTGAACAACATTCATCTAACAATGAAGAAACATCTTAATGATTTGAAACAAAACATAAAACTTGTTCCTGAACCCTTCATGACAGTTGACAACACAAACAGGATCTTCTTACCCTTAAGTGAAGAGAGGCTAAGAGTTATCGACACATCCAAGATTAAAAACTAAATACATAAGGCTGATTCCAGTTATCTAAAATATGCTAAAAACCCTTCAAACAGTGTAGCGTGTGGCCAGGGCTCTTGCCCAGCTGGGACGCCTCCACGCTGGGAGGACCAGGGGCCTCATGTACTGTATAAACGGTGCGTACGCACAGAAATGTTGCGGAAGAACGTTTCCACGTTCAAATCGCGATGTATAAAACCTACACTTAGCGTAAAGCCACGCAGTTTTCCACGGTACCTCATACCCTGTCGTACGCAAGTTCTCCGCTCGGTTTTGCAGACTGGCGGCACCCAGCGTCTAAGCAGTGCTACTGTTCCTGTGGTTACCCTTTCTTAGATCCACATCCATGACAGCGGCTTTATCAAATACACTGAAATTAACCGCATATCGTTCATAAATTTAATGCATCTGATTGTAATTAACCTGTAACAATATAATGGTCCACAGAATGGTCAAACTATTCTAAATACCATAACTGCTTTACCGTTGATACTCTCTCTGCACCTTCTTCTTCTTCTGTCAGCTGCTCCCGTTAGGGGTTGCCACAGCGGATCATCTTTTTCCATATTACTCGCACTGCACCACTCGGAGTATTTATATCACTGTATCTGAGTGTGAATCACAGATCTACAGCGATTGGAAAGAGAATTATCGGTATACAGCATCAAGCACTCACTGCCTCAGCCATTCGCTATTTGAACTGCTCTCATTCGACCAATGCTTCACAGCCTTTCCTGTTTGAACCTCGCGGTTCACAAGCAGTTTCATCCCAAGAACTACACTCGCACTCAATCAGTCCATCAAGTGCTCCTTGTAGAACTGTTTGTACTTGCAAGTTACCGTGAGGTAATTGTACTTATGATACAGTTACAATATTGCACAACCTGAGCCACTTTATAAAACGCGTATTTACATATGAAGATGATATAATTTTTAAGATGAAATGCAGCAAAATATGTTGATTATATTATACAGATAAAACTTTAACTACACGGTGCCACAGCGCTAGCGAGCTTGAGCTTTGTTCTTGGTTTGTTCCTGCCTTGTGCTGTTTTCATGCTGTGGCTGGTGCAACACTGGAAGGATAGAGGGATAGAATAATTAAACATTACGAAGATATTTCGATGTTTCTTAAAAGTTTTGAAGAATCGGCGTTCTATGCTTACAGATGGCTTAATGTCTATTACAGAGCTGATTGTGTGGCGATTGGGTATTTGGAGAAAGAAAAGTAAGGACAGGAATTGGGGGTTAATACGTTTGAAAAAGACACTACTTCTGTAATAAAGCATTTCATTGAAGGTCACGCATGGCGCAGCAAGCATCTTGCTGTAAGACATAAACAATCACTGCGCCACCGTGTTCCCATGTTTAATAACATGCTTTAACTCATATCATCATGAAAATGATATCACATATACTTCTCAGTATTTTAATTACTTAGAGAGCCGTAATATTACGAACGTAATGGATTCTGTGTCCTGTCAGAGGAAGAGCACGTAGTGATTCAGGCACATAGAGCACGTATAAGATCAAATACACAACAAAGCATTTAACATGCTACTTTAGTTATGATGGGATTTGAGAAACTAGTAAATTGAACGATTTTAAGATGAAGTTTATGATGTTCTACTTTAATGACAAAATAAACTACGTGATTAAAGTGGAAATTTCGAGATTAAAGTTGACATTTCGTGCTTTTTTCACACTGTGTGCCTTTTTTTTTCACTGTACCCTAATAAGCTTTCATGTGACACTCAGATGTTGGGCTACAAGTCGCCTTTTCACGCCGACTTTGATATGTGACAACTTTTTTATTTCGGGCACTGTGCGACTTTGTGAACTTGAGCTTTCGAGTTTCTCCGACACGCTATGTCACTCGATCAACTTCCTTTCGTTGCTTATATAACTGTTTAAACCAACAAATAGTACGTTTTTCTTTGCCTCCATTTGGTATTTGCTGAAATTCTTCTATTTTTCCTCGTACTTTTGCCATTGCCTTTTCACAGAACGCTGGGCTTAAGGGCTATTTATATTGATTTGCATATTCAAAGAGCCGTAATTCTGGGAGGAGTTGGGGCGGAACAGCAAGCGCGTGCACGTGTGTTTATTTCCATGCTGAGCGGGATTTATGTAGCGGAAGAACGCGAAGTTGGCGATTCCTGCATCTGGATTTTTCTGTGTGTAAGCACATTTCGGCTTTTGTGCTTACGTCATGTTATAGTGCGAATTCTACGCACAGCGTTATGCATGAGACCCCAGGGAAGCAAGCTTGGCCAGAGCGTTACCTCCCCCGGGACGCTGGGTGGCAACCCCCTTGGGTTGCAGCAGTGCCTCAGACTCCCACAGGGCTTCATGGGAGTTGGAGTGTGGTACAGTCCTGTTGGGATGTGCAGGCACCACAAGGGGGTGCTGCAGCAGGAGCCGCTGAGCCCTTATGGGCAGTTGTTCCACCACACCCGGAAGGGCTGCCATAAATAAGTAATAGCACCTGCAGCACTTCCAGGTGGAGTTATAAAAGGAGTCAGCAGCCACTACTCGGGAAGCCAGAGTCGGGAGGAGGAGCAATGAAGCTTGACCTGAGGAGTGAAGGAGGAGAAGAAAACGAGTAAAGGAAGGGATTCATTGTTTGTGCTGTGCTTGTGCTTGGACTGTGTCATACTTGAGGGAACGGGGAAGGCGTTTCCCACATGGAGAAAAGAAAATATAAACCGAGTGTGCATTGAACTTGTGTCCCACACGTGTCTGTGTCGGGTTCAGCTGCTGGTGCCAGCCTGGTGGGCCACAACAGATAACTGGACAAAGACTGAACAAGCTATTTTGAAAAAAGTACATACAGTAAATAGGGACTGATGATCTATGTTGGATTGAACAGACTCTTTTATGTGTATGCAACAGTTTCATTGGGTAGGTAAGTACTGTTTATACTATTCCTCCATATCAATCAACACAAAAATTTTGCTGTGTAGGTAAATAAGCGTGTTCAGCAATCAGATACTACATACGTTCTACATGCTAGTTTACTATTGCTTGGTGTGCATCATCATCATTATTATTATTATTCATCTTGCATCATGCCTCGCTATATGTATTAATGTAGAGCTGTACGAGAGAATGCATTATAAATCTGCAAGCACTGAAATGAACATTGTGGAAAAAATTGATTTACATTATGTCAACTAGGCTGCTTCCAGCAATGAGCACAACTCACAACTGTCAGTCAGTACCAATCACACCATAACAATAAATTCTGGAAGAAGTGATAGTTTTTCCAAAATAACACCTCCACTATTTCTTAACCTGAAATAAGCACTTCTTTGTGCATGACTGATTCATCATTTCTAATTTCATTCCATTTTCTATTTTTATTTATTTAATTTGACACATATGGTGTCTATGGCGAATTCAGGTGCTTGCTTTGCACATCAGTCAAGTTTTTATTTCAATATTATCATTTTCACAATTTTGTCTACTGTATAGGTGGTAGTAAAGAGCGTGATTGTTTCTGCTGGTGGATTTACATAAAAGGTTAAGCAATTTTTTTAATTATTCTGACACCATTTCAAAAGAAATTAGTAGAAAAGTCAAACAAAGTTTTTACTCTGAGCATAGTTTATCAGGAAGTATCAGGTTAGTCCTTAAACTATAAACCAGTGATGACTTAGATAAATGTACCATCAGTATTTTCTAAACAGGAGGTCTGTAGTTTTCGAAATGCAATGGGAGACCTACATCCTCTGTCCTGGGTATTTCTTTGCAATTAGCTAAAGTCTCTATAATATATGACTCTAGAATCAACCTGAATTATACTGTATATGCATTGTGTGGACTTAACTATATTTATTGTAACCTTAAAATTACACTTACTTTTCTTTTTTCTTTGTTCTTAAATTACAATGACCAGATTCTACAAAGGACACAGCATGTTTTTGTAGTAATTTGTGCTGTTTTGGATATCTTGGCAGGGTACCTGTGTTGCTCAGTAGGGTAGCTAATAATATCATAATTTCTAATTGTTTTTTTATGTATAAAAATGTCCATGGTGCAATATCTGCTTAAGTTACTGCAATGAATGATAGAAAAAAAGATTTTTAAAGAATCAGCCCTTAAAGTTGGAAGTATATTGGAGTGTCACTGGAATTATGGGGCATCTGGTCTCTGTACTTGATCGCACCCATTTGCCATTTAACAGCAATGCTAAATACTCTTTGGCTGTTTGAGCTTGTTAAACCTGAAATTGATGCAATTATTATTTCACTGAGGTTAGTGTTTGGTCTTTCTCCACTCCTGATCATTTTGAAGTTTTCTGACCACACATTTGCATAATCATTTTGCATAAAGCTGTTAGTCTGCCTTTTTCATTGCATCTTTATATAAATGTTTGCTTTTTGACTTACTTAACTTTAAGTTTTGAAAGACCTTTTACTGTATGTTTCCTTATTGTCTGAATTATTCTCTTACTACAAAGTAAAAATGAGTGTATTGAAAAAAAAAACAACAGAAAAGGAAATTATTGCAAGGAATGAAGAAAAGCCCCTGTTTAATCCTGTAGAACTACTGAAAATTAACCTAGTTCTGGGTGTAAGATTGAGGCCATTTACTGGGTGTCACTGAAAATTACAAACTTGATCAAAAGTAACCTACCCAATTTCCTTCATCTTTCACCTAGTGGGTGTGTGTCCCTGAGGTGATACTAGCTAGTTGTGATGAAGATGCAAATGCCATCTTCCTAAAAATCTTCATGGGATTTACTGTTTGATGACCTTAAGGGACAATGAAAAAGTGCCTTTCCAGTTAAAAATTCACAAAAGTAATGGAATTCAACAATTCACAAAAGTACATTGTAGCTCAATGCATGCCATAATTCAATTAAATACCGTTCGTTTACATATATCCCATCAAAAAGTATCTAAAACATATTCTGTGCAAGACACAACTTGTGAACAATGTCATCTACCACACACATTACCAGCTTACATGTTTTTTGAAATGTTCTACACTCAAAACACGTGGGATAAAGATTTTTGTAAATCTCCCAGGTACCTTTGGATCTAAGTTCACCTCTAACATTTTAACTGCAATATATGGATTTGTGCCAGATGTAATGAAAGTGTGCTATGAAAAATTGGCTGTTCTGTTCTATACCACACAACTTGCACGGAGACTTATTTTGTTCAACTGGAAGAATCTTAATCCAACCTCTATAATGTAGTGGTAAAGTGATGTGAACAGTATATTGTGTGAGATTGGTAAAAATCTGATTTTACTTACCTGGATCTGTTCAGATGTTGGACCTTTCTGTTCTATATGTTCTTTTATTCTTTATGAAGAACCACTTTGGAAGAGTCTGTATTGTCATATAGCTCTCTGAGTCGGCTGGGATGGAGCTCTGTGTTCTGTTTTATGGATTGTCTTCAAAACATATTATTGTACTAGCAGAGCAAAATGCCCATTTATTAAAATGGCCACAATTGTGCAATATTAAGTCTCTTTGTTTTGATCATGTTGTGCATTTAGAATACTCTGTTCATCATATATGCTAGCCCTTACGTCCCTCTTTCTTTGTGCGTCTTGTTGCCTTTGTTCATCAGAAACTGTAGGCCTTTTATGGATGCTGGATGACAATACGCTCCAGCATGGATGCCAGTCGTTATGTTATTTTATATAGATTGATTTGCTATGCTTTATTTCTGATTCAAATGTATTGTGTTTTGTTCTTTAAATTTAAAAAAAATAATGAATTATGAATAATTAGGGAAAAGAAAACTATTCTATCCCTTTAATGCTAATTAGAGGTGCCAGTGATTAAACAGTACTAAATTTAAGTTATTGCAATCTATGAAATTTGTAAGAAATGTCTTATCTTTTAAATGTTATATTACATTTGCACAATGATTTTGAGCTTTTACTTTTTAATTCAATCTCTACTCTGCATTATGATTAAGTAGTATATAACAAGAAAATGCCATTTCTTGTGGGCTTGCAGTTCCTGAATCTTTAAGCCTGGTGCCCCTGTGACTCTTCCCTGTGCAAAAACCCATTCTTGATACAATAATGAAACTTTATTTGCAGGGTACAAAATAGCTAAAATTAATTAAGCAACATGCGTCCCAAAAAATTCTAATTGTATTAAAAAATAGAAGTGATGTACTACACTATTAATTAAATATACTTATTGTATGTTAAGAAAAATCCTAATAAATATGAAAATTGTTAACAAATTATCAAATCATTGCCTGTTTTAGTGGTTCTCAGTCTGCAGCCTAAATGCCACATGTGGTCCACCTCACTTGAACATGTAGCCTGGAGAACCTTCTCGATGTTAATGACAGTCATTCACAAATCATTTGGTCATTCTTGTGATTTCTTATGTTTAGCAGAGGCTTGACACTGCATTATATGTAAAAGCTCATAGATAGATAGATAGATAGATAGATAGATAGATAGATAGATAGATAGATAGATAGATAGATAGATAGATAGATAGATAGATAGATAGGAGATTAATTCTGAAACTGGAAGCTGTAGGCCTCAGAGGTAACCTACAAAAACTGGATCTCTAATTGGTTAACCGGCAAGAGACAAAGAGTACAGATAACAGGAGAATGCCCCACATGGAACAATGGTTATCAGTGGAGTCCCTCAGGGGTCTGCCCTTGGGCCATTACTTTTTCTGATTATATTATTGACATTGATTATGGTATAGTTAGTAAACTTGTCCAATTCGCATATGACACTAAAATTGGAGAGGTCGCAGACACTGAGGAAGCAGCAAAAAGAATTTAAAATGACCTGGACAACCCTCAGAGCTAGGCGAATACCTGGAAAATGCAGAACACCTGGAAAAATGCAAATTTCTACATATGGGCAAAAGAAACATAAATTATAAATACAAGATGAGAGACACTGTCATATAAGATGCAACCTCTGAAAATGATTTAGGGGTTCATGTTGATGCACCATTTTCATCAACTAAGAAATGTGCAGAAGCAATTTGTATATTAGATTTTGTTCTCTTCTTCTGAGTTTTAGGTCTTCTTTGGCTCCTTTAACACTAGAATTACCAGAGCCTACGAAAAAACTCGTAAATCCGTCCCACCTTAAATCGCATCTTAAAGCCGTTCGCACATCTCCGCCAGAGTCTTTTGTCATCTAAATGTGATGATAAACAAAAGCTACTAGCAGCCAGCTATTCCATCCTCCCACCGACTTAGAATGAACTCCTAGCTCATGCCTTGCCTTGATTTGATTATTTGGGTTTGAAGTGGAGTTTTACAGTGGAAATAATTCGAGCGTTATTTGGAATACACGCATTTCATGTGTGTTCCATTTCTATAGTAGGCTGTGCAAACACATTTTTAAAACAGAAACGTTTTTCATATTCTAATAGTAAATGACAAAATGTAGGCATAAGCTATATAACGTATGAAGCCTGAAGTCCATATATCAAAGAAACACTTTCACAAAAGGTACAAATAAGAGAACACGTGCGCTTTTCTTCAAAAATATAACTGCACAAAAAAAAAAGCCGCGTTAGCATGCCACATTGACACGCTTACTACTACTGGTGCGGTGGCGTAATGGTATCAGCTCCTGACTGGGGATCAGAGGGTGGTGAGTTCGATCCCGCACGGCTCCACTTAGAGAAGTAACCTGCTCTTATTCTTACAATTTTAGAATAACAACATAAATTTCATTTCAGTCTGTAACAGCCGGTGTAACTTATGATACTGGTAAAGGTTAGCTTTTTTTTTTTTTTTTTTTTAATTCACTTTTCATTCTCGCAGTCGATGCATACTAACGCCCCCCCCCCCCCCCCCAAAAGGGTTCTGACACATAAACACTGGCGAAGCTGCCTTCCTTCGTATCTCACCGTCACTTGATTTTCTTTTTATTCAGTGCTATTGAGTGTTCCTGCCAGTCCCCACATGTTGCTGTATGCTGTTTCTTTTGTACTCCAGGACATGCAGAGGAGAGAATGATTTCACATTATTTATGCTGTTTTCACATAAAGACTGCAGAATACTTGTGACTGCATTCTCGTACCAATGCACTTTTTCCATCACCTTTTCCTGTAAGAAGCAATGTACTCACTTCTCTCTATGCTGTGGTTTCTATTACACACCTGAAAGAGACAATATATGTGAAAACTTCATCGCACTAATGCAATATTATTTGAAAACGAACAGCGTCAGATCAGGTGTGAAAATTTTATGTGAGATACTGGTAAAGGTTAGCTTTTTTTTTTTTTTTTAATTCACTTTTCATTCTCGCAGTCGATGCATACTAACGCCCCCCCTCCCCCCCCCCCAAAAGGGTTCTGACACATAAACGCTGGCGAAGCTGCCTTCTTCGTAGCTCACATAAAATTTTCACAACTGATCTGACGCTGTTCGTTTTCAAATAATATTGCATTAGTGCGATGAAGTTTTCACATATATTGTCTCTTTCAGGTGTGTAATAGAAACCACAGCATAGAGAGAAGTGAGTACATTGCTTCTTACAGGAAAAGGTGATGGAAAAAGTGCATTGGTACGAGAATGCAGTCACAAGTATTCTGCAGTCTTTATGTGAAAACAGCATAAATAATGTGAAATCATTCTCTCCTCTGCATGTCCTGGAGTACAAAAGAAACAGCATACAGCAACATGTGGGGACTGGCAGGAACACTCAATAACACTGAATAAAAAGAAAATCAAGTGACGGTGAGATACGAAGGAAGGCAGCTTCGCCAGCGTTTATGTGTCAGAACCCTTTTGGGGGGGGGGGGGCGTTAGTATGCATCGACTGCGAGAATGAAAAGTGAATTAAAAAAAAAAAAAAAAAGCTAACCTTTACCAGTATCATAAGTTACACCGGCTGTTACAGACTGAAATGAAATTTATGTTGTTATTCTAAAATTGTAAGAATAAGAGCAGGTTACTTCTCGAAGTGGAGCCGTGCGGGATCGAACACGCCACCCTCTGATCCCCTGTCAGGGGATGATACCATTACGCCACCGCGGCAATAGTAGTAAAAGTATCAATGTGGCATGCTAACGCGGCTTTTTTTTTGTGCAGTTATATTTTTGAAGAAAAGCGCACGTGTTCTCTTATTTGTACCTTTTGTGAAAGTGTTTCTTTCATATATGGACTTCAGGCTTCATACGTTATATAGCTTATGCCTACATTTTGTCATTTACTATAAGAATATGAAAAACGTTTCTGTTTTAAAAATGTGTTTGCACAGCCTACTATACTGTAGAAACGGAACACACATGAAATGCGTGTATTCCAAATAACGCTCGAATTATTTCCACTGTAAAACTCCACTTCAATCCCAAATAATCAAATCAAGGCAAGGCATGAGCTAGGAGTTCATTCTAAGTCGGTGGGGGGATGGAATAGCTGGCTGCTAGTAGCTTTTGTTTATCATCACATTTAGATGACAAAAGACTCTGGCGGAGATGTGCAAACGGCTTTAAGACGCGATTTAAGGTGGGACGGATTTACGAGTTTTTTCGTAGGCTCTGGTAATTCTAGTGTTAACACTAGAATTACCAGAGCCTACGAAAAAACTCGTAGATCCGGCCCACCTTAAATTGCTTCTTAAAACCATTCTCACCTCTCCGCCAGCGTCTTTTGTCATCTAAATGTACTGATAAAGACAAGCTGCAAACAGCCGGCTATTCCATCCCCCCACCGATTTAGAACGTAAACGAACTTTTTCCAGCTCATGTCTTGATTGATTATCTGGGAGTGAAGTGGAGTTTTAGAGTGGAAATAATAAATCGTTATTTGGAACACACGCATTTCATGTGTGTTGCGTTTCTACAGTAATCTGTGTAAACACATTGTTAAAACAGAAACTTTTTTTATATTCTAGTAACAAAATGTAGGCATAAACTATATAATGTATGAAGCCTGAAGTCCAAATATCAAAGAAACACTTTCACAAAAGGTACAAAAAAAAAGCCGCTGCCAAAAAAAAGCCGCCTTAGTGTGCAACATTGACACTTATTTACTATAACTGCTGCCGTGGCGCAACAGTATCAGTTGCTGACTGGCAATCAGAAGGTCACGAGTTCGATCCTGCATGATTCCCTTTTGTGAAGTTTTCTTATTTTTACTGTTTTAGAATAAAAAGATACATTTGATTTCAGTCTGTAATAGCCGGTGTAATTTATGATATTTGTAAATTTATGATATTTGTAAAGGTTAGCTTTATTTATTTATTTTTTTAATTCACTTTTCATTCTCTGTCGCGTTCAGGATCCTTCCCTAGCCCACCTGACACTGCTGTTATCACATAAAGATGCGCTATAGCTTTTCAGTTTATCACGATACATACGACCACGTGTTTTTTTCCCCACAATCTTGCCAGTCTCCACCAATGTTCCCTCTAAGGAGTAGCATATAGTGAGCAAAAAACATTGTTTATGAGCGACATTTTGTTTAAGCCAAAAATTTATGAGCACCAACTCCGACGGTCGGAGTGAGCGATCGTGCGATAAGTACAAGCAATGCTGTCGGAATGAGCGATCGTGCGGGAAGTATGAGCGACGCTCTGAATTCGTGTGAGCGATTGCTCACGCGCTCAGCTTAGAGGGAACATTGGTCTCCACATGTTGCTGTATGCTGTTTCTTTTGTACTCCAGGACATGCAGAGGAAAGCATAGTAAAGAGCAGTCACTTCAGCGCTATATGCAATCATCAGACACTCCCCATCTGACACTGCTGTTTTCACATAAAGACTCGCTATAGCTCTGCAGTGTACTTGTGATTGCATTGTGATACAAATGCTTGCGAACTGAAGTGTCTGCATGCACTTTTCGTGGCATTACATGCGTATTTTTTGAGCATGCCCATGATGTAAAAGTATAACAAAACAAGTGCACTTTTATTCAAGACTATAACCGAAGAAAAAAGAAAGCAAGTTACAGTAGGTGGTTGATATGACAGCTACTTGAACCCGCATCTGGCCCAACTACCTCTTCTACTGAAGACTGTGAGGAATTCCTCCACTTTTTCCGTAACAAAATTAAAGATCTAAATAATTCAACTAACATAAATACATCATCTGTTTATATCTCTCCCTGTTTTCCCACTCCATCCAGCTCCTTCTCTAAGTTCTCACCAGTCACATCTGCGTCTGTTAATAACCTGCTTTGTAAGATGAGGCCGACTACTTGTGTACTGGACCTCATCCCCACCACACTACTTAAATCCTGCCTTCATGCCATAATCCTGACTGTTACAACAATAATAAACTCATCCCTTGACACTGGCTCTGTGCCGATCACTTTTAAAATTGCTTCTGTAACCCCAATGTTAAAAAAGTCTGGTCTTGATGCTGACAATCTTAACGATTTCTGGCCTATTTCCCACTTACCTTTCCTGTCAAAAGTTCTTGAGCGTGTTGTAGCTTCCCAACTCACCAATTACCTAACCTCTAATAATTTCATGGAACCCTTTCAGTCTGATTTCAGGGCGCGGCACAGCTGTGAAACTGCTCTGCTACGGGTAACCAATGATTTGCTTATGGCAGCAGACTCTGGACAAACCAGCATATTAATTCTGTTAGACCTCAGTGCAGCATTTGACACTGTCAGACATGACATCCTACTGTCCAGAATGGAGAACATGCTGGGTATCTCTGGCACTGCCCTCCAGTGGTTCAAGTCCTATCGGACTGATAGGCAAGAGTTTGTTAGTCTTGGCAACAGCAGATCCAGCTCAGCGCCAGTCACACAAGGAGTCCCTCAAGGCTCTGTCCTCGGTCCTCTGCTTTTCTGTATTTACATGCTTCCCCTTGGCCATATTATCCGTAGCTATGGACTGGGTTATCATTTTTATGCAGATGATACTCAACTCTATTTCAATGTTAAAAGTGGAACTTCATCAGAGCTTTCTCAGCTCACAACCTGCCTTAGTGAAATTAAAACCTGGAGGGAGCAGAACTCTTTAAAATTAAATTGCAATAAAACTGAACTCCTGCAAATTGGGACTAAAATGCAACTTAATAAAATGAGCTCCTTCCCAGTCCATCTTGGCGGTGATCTCATCAGACCTGCCTCTACTGTAAAAAAATCTTGGTGTCATTTTTGATTCCTCCCTCTCTTATTCCGCCCACATAAATCACATTAAGAAACTTTCTTACTTTCACCTCCGTAACATACCCCGTGTTCGCTCCTTCCTCTCCTTTTCTAACGCTGAGAAACTTGTCCATGCTTTTATCACATCCCGCATCGATTATTGTAATTCCCTACTGGCAGGTGCCCCTTCTAATCTTATATCACAGCTCCAGCTTATTCAAAACTCAGCTGCAAGAGTCCTTATTCGAACCAGCAGCAGCGAGCACATCACACCCATCCTGCTCCGTCTCCACTGGCTCCCTGTGTCTTACAGAATCGAATATAAAATCCTACTAATAACCTACAAAGCCTTAAATAACCTCGCGCCAAACTACATCAGTGACCTTCTCCATCACTATGTGCCTGCCCGCCCACTAAGGTCCTCTGATTCTGGCAATCTTGTTGTACCCCACACTAATCTACACTCCATGGGTGACAGGGCCTTCAGCTGTATAGCGCCCAGACTCTGGAATGACCTACCAAAATTAATCAGGTCAGCTGACTCCATGAATTCTTTTAAAAAACAACTCAAAACTCATCTGTTCAGGAAGGCTTTTAGCTCTATTTGACTTTATTACCCTTCTCTCAGTTTACTTCTCTGTCAAGATGCTAATGTAACCTGTGTGTGTGTGCTAGACCATCAATTATGTTGTCTGTTTCTTTTTTTCTTCAGAATTCACTGTCTTAATCTTCTTTATTTAATTATCTGGTTTGTACAATGCTATATACTGTATACGCTGCCGTTCTTTATTATATTCTGTAAGTGCCTTGAGCATGGGAAAGGCGCTATATAAAAAAATGTATTATTATTATTATTATTATTATTGCGTGGTGCAATGCTAAGAACTGCTTATTTCCATTACGTGCTATATAACTGTTAACATTTGAATCTGATGATTGCATATAGCGCTGTCTTTTTCAGTGTGCGCAAGAACATGCAGGTGGCCAGTTGCTGCATGCTACAACGCACATTTTAAAAAAAGAAAGAGACAAATATATGTGACGTTTTGAAGAAATCATTTTATGCCGCGAATAGTACCAATCAGAAAACATTGTCAAAGTAATGCAATATTATTTGAAAACGAACAGCGTTAGGTTTGGTGTGAAGTTATACTGGTGCTGTTTGAGTCAGATCAGAAGCTGAATAAGCTGAACAAGCTCCTGTTCTGACTCTAAGTAAAAAGCATGAATTAATCAACAGAAATAACCGCGATCGACATTTTAAACTTAACAATTTACAGTGCATACCAATTTATAAATTTTATGTCCGTTTAAGGAAAAAAAAAACACTTTCTCCAAAGCTGGGAATCGAACTCACGTCTCTGTAGCATGGCTGGGTTTCTGTACTCCAAGTCAGCAAATCTTAGCGTTAAGCCACAGAAAGAGTTGTAGTATCCTTGAACCTTTTGTGAAAGTGTTTATTTGATGTTTGGACTTCAGGCTTCACACATTCTATAGTTTATGCCTACATTTTGTAACATTTATTATTAAAATATGAAAATGTTTCTGTTTTAGCAATGTGTTTACACAGATTACTGTAGAAACTGAACACACATGAAATGCGTGTATTCCAAATAACGATCTATTATTTCCACTCTAAAACTCCAGCAGTTCAGTCACTCCCAGATAATCAAACAAGGCATGAGCTGGGAAAACTTAGTGAATGTTCTGCGACAGTGGGGGATGGAATAGCCGGCTACTTGCTGCTCGTCTTAATCAGCACATTTACAAGACAAAAGAGAGGTGAGAACAGTTTTAAGGTGGGCCGGATTTACGAGTTTTTTCGTAGACTCTGGTAATTCTAGTGTTAACTACACAGAGAATGGCCATCTACTTAACCAGTCAAAACAATATAAGTTAGGGTTAAAAGCTCTAAATATTTTCAAATATATGTAAGAAATATTTAGAAGGGAACAGTTCTGAGATGATGGCATCATTGTAGTGTACTACAATGATTGAAGCCACTGACTACTTTGTGGATAACTTGACTGAAGACAGAATTTCCCTCACTTTAATACTTGGACCTTTCCATTTCTTATAAATAAAACTAAAATCCTTTATATTCCATTAAAAATTCTGATTTTCATTTGTTTTCTTCCCTTTGTTTATATTTTAATCCACCAGCAAAATTTAACATCAACAGTATTTTGTTTTATAAGAGGAGAGACATTCAAAAGACATCTAGACGGTGGTACCCCTGAGTGTGGCCTATTACCAGTTCACAAAAATTAGCTCTATATAAAGAAAAGTGTACATCATGTAAAACTAATTTAAATTAGTGTGATAATATGGCATCCCATTCAATGCTGGATCTTACCTCATATCTGAAGTTGCAGGAATAACTGTCAGCCTCCAAGGATACTGATCCAGACTAACCCAGGCTTGAAAAGAAATGAATGGATAATTTGATATAAATTAATTATGTTAAGATAAAAGTGAAAATTATTTTCCCTGAAAGGAAAATTTACTTGCTTTTTAATAACAAAATTAACAGGCAACAGAAAGAAAAAATATATAATTGAATAAAACAGCTGCTCATGTCTGTACTGTCAGGTACTGCAGCTAGCTGGGAAGTCACATTGTGCTGTATAGGTGTAGTTTTCTCATGTAACTCTTTGTTTTTCATTTTGTTTTGTTTGGCTGACAATTTTAAATGACTGCTACATCTTGGTATCATGACCTCATGCGTTAGTTTATCATTTCAAGGCAGTGATTTTTCTAACTAGCAGGACTTCAGAATGGTAAGATCATCATCTCTTCTAATCTGTTTATGAATTGTGAGATTCTATATTTTAATTTCATCTTTTAAATTTGTTTCAAACATGTTACCAATTGTGTCAATGCATTTTGGACATTACCCTTACATTTTTTGGACAGTGTATTTATATTAAAAAACACAACTGTATACAATGAAAACAGCACATCAATAAAGCAAAATCCTGAGCAATATACCGAGTAAATAGAAGTGTTATATACACCATCTTTTAATACCAATCAGTGTCTTGGTGGCACAGTGGTGTACTGTACTGATTAACACTGCTGCCTCACAGCTACAAGAAATTAAGTTCAAATCTCATCTTTAAATTAGTTTATTGCTTTAGGGGAATTGAACCCAGGACTCTAGGGGTGGTAATAATTGTATAACCGCAGCACTTCTATCTAGTATACTACTAAAGAAGTCTGAAAAGTTAATCCCACCAACACTAAATGGAATCACCATAGACACATTGCATTTATTATGTCAGGTTATTATACCACACTGCCGACTTGAACATCACATCAAGGGATCATTTTCCTGCAGATCATCTAATGTAGTCTACCTAATTTTCTGCATGAAATGTCCTGACACTGCACTCTATGTGGGAGAAACTGGACAAACACTCCGCCAGAGAATGAATTTACACAGGTTCCACATTAAACATGGCCACACAGATGTTCCTGTGGCGGCCCACTTCAACAGCCATGGACACTGTAAGAAGGACTTTAAAGTCACAGTGCTTATGGGCAACTTTAAAACACAGCAAGAGAGAAAAGAATGGGAAGTTAAACTCATGCTAAAATTTAATACTTTACAACATGGATTGAATAGAGACAAGAGTTTTATGGCCAGATATGAGGATTGTTTACATCTCTCAGAATGACAGACAACCTGTCTACAGACCCACATTGTTTTAAAAAAACTCATTACAAACTTCAAAAGACTTTGTTGGACAGTTATCTTATCCAGAGATCTTGACAATACATTGTTCTTTTCTCTCTTGTTAAATTAACCCTAGCCTGAATTAATCTATTAATTTTTTACATTCAAAATTTCTCATTTAAATATTTACCAATGTTGTTTCTTGTCCTAGAGTGTGTATATAAACATAGGAAACTCCAGTTTATGTATTACATCTTGCCTGAAGAAGGGGCCTGAGTTGCCTCGAAAGCTTGCATATTGTAATCTTTTTAGTTAGCCAATAACAGGTGTCATTTTGCTTGGCTTTTCTCTTATGTCAGGTTAGTTATTGTTCTGGATAAAATCTGTGGGTTGATACTATTTTCATCTGTTGTTCTGCAGTAGTAATCAAAACATGCCACAAAACATTGCTGTTAGCATGCTTAATAATTTGATTACAATTTGTTTAATATAAGGATCTCAGAATTACCAGAGCTTACGAAAAAACTTGTAATTCCGGCCCACTTTAAATCCCTTTGCACCTCTCCGTCAGCATCTTTTGTCTTCTAAATGTGTCGATGAGCCCAAATAGCAAGAAACCTGCTATACCAAAAACCACCTCAGAATGGGCAAGAAGTTCTCCTAGTTCCTGCCTTGATTGATTATCTGGGAGTGAGCTATCCAAAATTGTAAGGGGAAATAATTTAATCTGTGTTTTGTGTCTACAGCAATCTATGTAAACACATCGATAAAACAAAAACATTTTTTATGTTTTAGTAATAAATAACAAAATGTAGACATGAACTGTATAATGTGTGAAGGCTGATGGCCAAATATCAAATAAACACTTTCACAAAAGGTGCAAGTATAATACGACAGCTTCCGTGGTGCAGCGGTAACTGACCTCAAGAAGGCGTGCAAATGAATATGAATAATATGAATAATGTTGCATCAGTGCCACAGTGTTTTCCGAAATGTACTATACAGGTCATAAAATGAGTTATTCCAAATATCATATATACCTATGTCTCTGTTTTTATTTCAGTGCGGCTTTGACATCATGGACCATAAGGTTTATACTAATTCAGTGTGAGCAGGAACACTCAATAAAGTCAAGTCAAGTTGGGGAGCATGCACTGGTACAGTGCATTGCTGCACCCACTACACGACGAAACAACTCGGGATCCCGGTTAGTAACACCGCAGACAGACACACGGTCCAGTCCCACCCTCTGGAAATGACTCTCTATCTGCCGCAGCCAGGTGTTACGTGGGTGAACCCTTGGCCTGGTCCAACCACTCGAGTCCCCTACAATGAGGATCTTACGAGCCGGATCCCCCTCAGGGAAACGCGCCACATGGCCGTAGTGCCGTAACTGATGCTCCCTCACAATGCAGGTAATGTGCCTCATTCGGGACTCCATGATCAACCACTCATTCGACACAAAGTCAAACCAATGGTTTTCCAGAGAGACACAGTACCAAAGGAGTCCAGTCTTCGTCTCAGGTCACTGGGTAGTCTCCATGTCTCGCAACCATATAGCAAGACAGAAAGCACTAGGACTCTAAAGACTTGGACCTTCGTCCTTTTGCATAGATATCGGGAGCGCCACACACCCCTTTCCAGTGACCTCATGACCCCCATGCTCTCCCAATCCATCTACTGACTTCATAGGAAGAGTCACCAGAGACATGAATGTCACTGCCAAGGTAAGTAAACCTCTCAACAAGGTCAACACTCTCTCCGCAAACAGACACACTGCTGATGGCTGTGCACAAGAGGTCATTAAAGGCCTGGATCTTGGATGTTATCCAGGACACTTGCAAGCACAGACACTCAGACTCCTCGCTCAGTCTTTTGAGCACCCCGATCAGAGCCTCCATTGACTCCGCAATAGATCACAGCATCGTCAGCAAAGTCAAGATCGTGAATCTTTCTTCACCAACAGATGCCCCACAGCCACTGGACCCCACGACCTTGCCCAACACCCAGTCCATACAAGCATTGAACAGAGTAGGAGCAAGAACACACCCCTGATGAACCCCAGCATCAACTGGGAAAAATGCAGAGGTTCTGCCTCCACTCTGCACAGCACTCACAGTACCAGTGTACAGGCCAGCCATGATATCCAGCAACCTCGAGGGGATCCCGCGAACCCTCAGGATGTCCCACAGGGCAGCTCAATCAACTGAGTCGAACACTTTGCGAAAATTGACAACGGCTGCAAAGAAACTCTGCCGATATTGATGTTTGCGCTCCATGAAAACCCTCAGTGCCAGGATGCGGTCGATGGTAGACTTCTTAGGCGTAAAACCAGTCTGTTTCGGTCACTGGTCGGTGAGCAAGTGATCACGGATCCTATTGAGGACGTCCCTAGCAAGGACCTTACCCGGCACCGAGAGCAGTGTTATCCCCCTGTAGTTGCTGCAATCCAGGCGATCACCCTTCCTTTTCCAGATAGGGACAACAAGTCCCATTTTCCCGTCAGTTGGGATGATGCCAGTCTCCCCAGTGGAAGCAAAGATTGCTTGCAATGCAAGGAAGACAGCGTTACCACCAGCCTGGAAAAGTTCACCAGATACCACAGACCCGCAGTCTTTCCCCCACTCAGCTGGTTCACCACCTGTGCAATCTTAGTGAGATTGGTGCAATAAAACTCAATAAAACTGAATAAAAAAAATTAAAGTGACAGTGAGAGACGAAGAAGGCAGATTCACCAGCATTTGTGTGTCAGCTTTTATCCCTCCAGATCAAAGAATTTCCAGTTCCATTGTCTCAAAACACCGCTCACATCTACAATTAGTTCCATTTCAGATAAAAAGTTACTGCATCAGATCTTTGGGGGGATGGTGTTGTATCGTGATCGTGACTGAGAGAATAAAAGTGAAAAAAAAAAAACGCAAAGTTTTACAAGTACTATAAATTTACACCAACTGTTACAGACACAAATCAAATGTATGTTTTTATTGTATAATATTAACAATAAGAGCAGCTCACTACTCAAAACAGTAAATTTGCCAGGGAGCTGGTTTCAAACTCACAACCTCCGGATTATAAGTCAGCGGATCTTACCGCTGCACCACGAAAGCTGTCGTATTGTACTTGCACCTTTTGTGAAAGTGTTTATTTGATATTTGGCCATCAGCCTTCACACATTATACAGTCTACATTTTGTTATTTATTACTAAAACATGAAAAACGTTTCTGTTTTAACGATGTGTTTGCATAGATTGTTGTAGACACAAACCACACATCAAATTATTTCCCCTTACAATTCTGGGTAGCTCACTCCCAGTTAATCAGTCAAGGCAAGAACTGAGAGAACTTCTTGCCCATTCTGAGGCAGTGTTTGGTATAGCAGGCTGCTTGGGCTTATCGACACATTTAGAAGACAAAAGACACTGACGGAGAGGTGCGAAGGGAATTAAGGTGAGGTTTGTTGGCTCTGGTAATTGTAGTGCTAATGATATTAGAAGTTATTGTATATACTCACGTACAAAAATCGATCAGAAAAATCACACGCACGCCGTTCAAAGATGCAACACTTAATTTTTTTTTTTACATCTTCTTGCTTCCTCCAATCTCACATCAGTTTCACAGACACATCGAATTTTATTGCAGCAGCGCAGTTACCGATTTCTTTCACTACTTCAACAAAGTTTAATTTAAAACCAGCTTCATATTTTCTTCTGATCAAACACTCTATCATAGATAAGGGATGCTCTTACGATAAAGGTGTATGAGGGGGTGAGATACAAAAAACACAAATCAGTGCAAATGTTGCTTCGGAATAGTTCGGGTATTACCGTGTGGTCACAAAGGCACAATAGACAGAGAGAAAGAGGTTAGGAGTACACGCTGATACAGCGTATTGCTGCACACACAATGAAAAAAAGGCAGTGTGTTCCATGGTTTCTCTCTCAGGTGGGCGTTAGCATATCATAATCTCTTGGACCAATAGCGATAGTTTTCCACATTCGACTTACACGACTGACATTATAAAATAGCAGAAATTATATGGTAAAATCAAGTCCTAACTTATCCGCAGAAGAACTTATCCACAAGTATATACAATATTTAAAATCACAGGTTTCCCTGCCTCCCATCTAGTTTCTAACAGAAGACTTTACAGAGATGGATAAAATCAGGGTGGCAAAGTGGCAGTGTTGCCTATTTAGGGTTTTACATTCAGCGTGCTCCCTGCATGGAGTTTGCATTTTCTCCCAGTGTGGATTTTCTCTGGATGCTCTATATTTGTCCCATAATCCAAATGCATGCAGGTTAGGCAAATTGGTGTTGTTAAATTGGCTCTAGTGTGTGTGTGTGTGTGTGTCTTGACCATGCGATGGACTGGCTTCCTCTCCTGCTTTTTGTCCTAGGCTTGCTGGGATAGGCTCCAGCTTCCCTGCTACCTGCTCTGGATAAGCTGGTTAGTAAATCGATGGGTGGATGAAAAAAATCATCATCCATAGGCTGAAGGGAATGATGTTTGTGTATGTTTATGTCAACTTCCTAGAAACAAACTGATATCAGACTTTGTCCTTAAACCAATTGTTCACTAGAAAACCTTTATTTAGTAATGCATAGCTATTTTAAAAATAAAACACATTTGTAATATAAGAAATGCTTATGCACAGTAATTATGGGTATAAGTAATTGCAGAAAACTATTAGAACATCAGAAAAATCTAGACGAGAATAGGCCATACAGCCCAACAAAGCTTGCCAGTCTTATCCACTTAATTCTTTAAAAAAAAACATCAAGTCTACTTTTGAACGTCCCTAAAGTCTTACTGTCTACTTGGTAGATTATTTCAAGTGTCTATGGTTCTCTATGTAAAGAAAAACTTCCAAATGATTATGCAAAATGTACCCTTAACAAATTTTGATCAATCCACTGTACTAATTCTCTTCATAATTTTAAACACTTCAGTCTTCACTTCTTTTGCTTAAACTGAAAAGACTCAGCTCTTTTAATCTTTCCTCATAGTTCATCCCTTGTAGCCCTGCAATCAGCCTTGTTGCTCTTCAGTGGATTTTTCAAGTGCTGCTATGTCCATTTTGTAGCCTGGAGACCAAAACTGCACACAGTACTCTAGATGAGGTCTCACCAGTGTATATTACACACTTTACAATTTCTGATCACAGAGTTGGAGCCCAGATTGTGCCATAAAGGTTGAAAATAACACCAGCAACAAAACGAAAACACTATGCAAGAATCTAAATACTGTAACATGTAGTAATAGATCAGAATTCTGACATTACTAAAACTTTGAACCAGCATTATTTAGACCATTATCTTGCATGATTCTTTGATGATGGTTTTTATACCTTTGAGTTTCTGATGTAACATCACATAACTAATGACAAGGTGTAATCACCTACTGTACTGATAGCGTTCAATGCAATTTGGAAAGTTTGATCAACAACAAAGCATGAATACACACGTTCTATTTTAGACAGGACAGTGACAATGAAAATAAAAACAAGATTATATATGAAAAGACAAAATTAAAATTAACATCACCATTATTTCCTGCTTATAGTATCTTCTATATGGGTAAGTATCTACACATGCATTGCTTATGTCTGATGAAAGAAAATAACATCTCCTTTACTGTTTTTGTAAAGGAATAACACCTTGAACCAAAACATCTCATGCCTGGTGTTTTTCACCTAACTTGCTTGTCTAGTTAATGTGACATTTTGAGTACCCTGGACTTTACTGAAATCAAAAGATTTTTTTCACAGATAAAAAAAACCTTTCAAACACATGTACAAACTTATTCTAACAGATAAGGTTTCACTGGAATTCAGTAGAAAAGATAGTCAAGATCGTTAAACAGAACTGCAGAAAACTTGCAGGGGTTCAGTAAACAAATTATATTTAAAAGGCTATCATACAGACAATTGAAAATTTTATATCAAAATGATAGTCAGGTCTGAATCACTTTTTAAAGATAATTTTCCTTAAATGAATTCATAAGTAGTCTTTCCTTTGTTAAACAAAGTTCTTCTAAACTGTTTTTTACTATGGATGTCCACTTTTGGTAATGTTGTATACAGATCTACACATGAACTTAGACAGCAGTGATAAGTTAATTGACACAAAAACATACAACACACACACGTAAACCTCTGGAGGTATGGCAAAAATGTATGCTAATGTTAGTTTTTCATTATGAATCATTAACATAATCTACAGTGGACACAAGTGTTATTAGCAATGTGCAGAGAATTCAAGCATTTTGTGACACTCTCTGGAAATAGTCTTTTGTCACACAAAGACGCCGCACAGCTGTGTTATCTGGCTCTGCAGTACTGTTATGTTGACACTGATGCAAAATACAAGACGCAACAATGAGATGAAAATTAACTCAGTCCAATGGTGTTAGCAGATGTGTTGATCTCCCTTGCTTCAGTGCTGAAAGTAATGGCCCCCAAAACTTAAAATTCTCCATTACCTTTATAACCTGGCCATTGAATTATAATGCTGGAAGTATTTTTATTCTTACCTTGCTTTATGTCCATAACTAATTCTTTTACTTTTTTGTTTACTTTCAGAATATTAGGCTACACCATTTGACAATTTCAGTTATCTTATTTCCTGTATGCAGACTTACACAAAATAATAATAAGAACTTTAAGTTACGTCAAACATTTTGGCAACAACAGGGAGACAATACAAAAAGAGAATTTTCATAAAACTCCTACCAGATCATATTAGTAGCCTGAATAAATGATTGGATTAAAGAGTGCTATACTACATAAAACTTGAACTCAAAAACAGAGAATTGAATAGGAAAGAGCAAATTGCTGAGAAAATGACAGATTCTTGATAGAATACCTAATTTGGAAAAGCATATCATCTTGCCAACAATAAGAGTTATCTTATAATAATCTCTAATAAATTCCATATTCATGTCACATTCTGACTGCTGTGATGTCACCATCGTACCCTGTGACATCATAGCATTGCAGCCATTTTGGAACCTAAAAGTCAATCAAAACTTTGTGAAAAAATAAATAAATAAATGAGAAAACATACAGAGCAGCCTCACAGAAATATACTCAACATGCTATACACCTTGACAGCAGGACCTCAAAAAGCTTATTTTACTTTGTCTTCTGTTAACAGTCAAAAGAACACTGCCACTTTCAATTCAAAAACTCAATTAAACCACTCATCTCAAACCTGAAAATATAAGCGTAAAGTCACAGTCATGGAAGGCAGCCTCTCATTTGTAAGTAGTCATATGTGTAAGCTTTAAACAAACCATTGGCTGCCAATTACATGCAGAGTGTAATGTCAGTGAAATAATGAGGATTTGTGAGACAGCCAGGAAGCAGACATTAAAGATAGAAAAAGGGTCCAAATCAGATGATATGTATGCATTGAAGCCAAAATAAAAAAAAAAAAAAGTCAAAAATAAACAGAAGTAAAAGTCAAATTCAGAAGAGTGATTTAAATCAATTAAAGATCATTGTTAATACTTTGAAAAAGACTTGTTATTTGTAGCTTGGATAAGGACGTGAACTCTTAGCCAATCATTTATCACACTGCTTTGTTTCACAAAGGTCACTACCTCCAAGGGAACATCCCTAACATCAGCAGCTACCCTAATGACAAGAATCCCAAAATGGCAGTGCTTGTAAAAAAAAACAAAAAAAAAAAAAAACAAAAGGTGGCCAAAACACACAATAATTATGAATAAAAATTACAGTAAATAGAGAATCCTCTTTAATAAAACCCCTGTGTGCGTCCAGTGTCCGTGTGTGTGTGTGTCTTCTAGTGAAGTGCGCATGCGCAGGGCACGGTGCAACGCTTCAAAGCAGATGCTTCAAAGGACGCCTGACTCGTCACACAAGACAGAGAGAGCGGGACCTATGAAATATCGCGCAGCCGATCCAATCGGCTTTCGGAAAACGAAAAAAGACCTAAAACATAAAACACGAAAAATCCAATCGGGTACTGAGATGCGGAGACCAGCTTCCCCATTGTTGTGCAAGTGTTCACTCTGAGGATGTCAGATTTGCGATTAAGAAGCTTGGCCCGGTAAAGTGTAAAGTGTCAGTCGTTGAAGGGGTTTTCCTAAATATATACGAATTTTCATGATATTACAATACGATGACTTTTAAAAGTAGATTTATTTTCGCGCACATTACATCAGTTGCTGGGGAGAATCTGCTGATTGCTCACTGTTGTGACAGAAAATTAAATGCATATTACGGACAGCAAAGCCAGTATTACTGTCAGAGAAAATTACAGGCATTTTACGGAAAAAATTTAATGAGATAAAATGTCCCTTGCCATTAGTAGGCAAACCTACTAATGTTTATGGACTACTGTTCTAGCGCCTGTTATTGTAACAGGCTTAATGTCTAGTTCATAAATAAACATCAGAGATATAATATATGACCCTCAGAAATGTGTCTCCTGACTGGGTTGTGATTTTGAGTATGCAAGATCTCCTGTCAGAGGTTCTTCCAGTCTCCAGTCGCCTTTGGATTGTGTACTCACTGACATTTTGATTTTTTTTCAGTTTTTCTAAAAAGCACTGTATAAATAAAATGTATTATTATTATTATTACACAGTAAATGCTCTGTCTCATTTCATTTGCCATTTTCTTGCCATTATCACTGCAATATTTTCCAAGTAGTAAGTACTTCAGAGGGTGTAGTAACACAGTCTGTTCCAACTTTATTTTAAAATAGGCAGAGGGTTTTTAAGTAATCAACAGAAGATGGGACACCTGTGCAAATTGTTTGCTTCAACTTGCAAGACTTAATTTACTTTAATTGCTGCGAAACATCTGTAGGTCTGCGGTGGGCTGGCACCCTGCCCGGGGTTCATTTCCTGCCTTGCACCCTATGTTGGCTGGGATTGGCTCCAGCAGACCTCTGTGACCCTGTAGTTAGGATATAGCGGGTTGGATAATGGATGGATGGACATCTGTAGGTTGTAAGTTATTACTTGTTCCCTGAAGAAGGCCCATTTGTAATATTCTGATTCTTTTTTCAGTTTTTGCTAACCCTAAACTTTAAATTTAAACCTCCTTCCAGTTTAAGGCTTATCTTTTTACCATTTTAGATCATTGCATTTCAACTAATTAAATCTGAAGAAAACTGGAAAAACTGAAGTGATCTAAAACTTTTGACCTGTGGTGTACTTGGAGTTGGAATTACACTGCCGAAAGTTATAAATTCCAGTGATAATGACAAGAAAATGGCAATTAACAAAATAAATGAGAGCATTATTACTCTTAGAAGTGTAGGCCTTTCATTTAGAGAAACTGCAAATCAAAATCCAAGTTGTCAGTGAGTATGGTGTCCTATGCAATCCAAAGGCAATTGGAAACTGGAAGAAGCTCTGATAGGAAGAGATCTGGCAAACCCAAAGCCACAAATTCAATTGTAAGACAAGTTTCTGAGGGGCGCCTGCTTGCATGGTAAGCACCTCACAGCATAGCAGCTTCAAGCACAGCTTAACAGTGGTTAAAAAAAGCAAGTCTCAGTTTTTATTTTGACAAGGAGACTTTATTCCGCAGGCTTCACAGGGCAAGTGGCAGTTAGAAAACCATTCCTTACAGGACAAAATAAGAAAGTGAGGCTTGCCTAGGGCCAAGAAGTAGTGGCTGTGGACTACTACTTACTGGAATAAAGTCTTATGAACCGATGAATCAAAATTTTAAATCTTGTTTGTGCGCCGTCAAGTTGGTGAAAGGATGGTTCCTCAGTGTGTGACATCAACTGTCAAACATGGAGGATGAAGTGTGAAGACCTGGGGTTCTTTTACTGAAGGCAGAGTTGATGACTTGCACAGAGTGACTGGCATTCTGAATCAAAAGGGTTACCATACCATTTGCAGCATCACGTATTACCTTGTGGTCTGCATCTAGCAGATCAAGGGATCATCCTACAGCAAAATAATGACCCAAAACATACCTCCAGGCTATGTCAGAACTATGTTAAAACACTAGAACAAGAAGGTACACCTCAAAACACGGAATGGTCAGCACAATCTCTAGACTTTGTAGCACCCGGCTGGGGTTCCTACCCGGACGGGATGCCCAGTAGGACCGGAGGAGGGCTTGTGCCTCCTCCGGAACATGAGGGGGCGTCCTCCCTGGTTGCTGTGGGGACCACGGGTACAGAACTTGGAAGCTCATCCCTGTAGGGGCCCGTGGTCACCGCCAGGGGGCGCCCCAATGCCTTGGGAGTGTTGGACCTCAGTACTTCCGTCACACCGGGAAGTACTGGGGGGAAGAGAATTGGAGACACCTGGTGGACTTACGGTTTCACCGCTGGAGCTTCCGCCACACAGGGGTGTGGCTACGAGCCCCAGGATGCAGCTGGAGCCCTTCTGGGGTGAATAAAAGGGGCCGCCTCCCTTCAGACAGGGGCAAGAGTCGGGTGGAAGAAGGACGAAGCTTGGTAGAGAGGAGTGGAGGCGGTCCAGAGACTAATAAGGCATTGTGTTGTGGCCAGGACTTAAAGGGGTGATTGGTGCTTCGGCACTGGGTATGTGCACTTCAAACTTGTAAATAATATATAATAAACATGTGTTGGGTGAAACCATCGTGTCTACCTGTCTGTGTCCGGGCTGTTCCCCACAACTTAAACCCCATTGCGTTAGTTTGGGATGAACTGAACAGAAGGGTGAAAGGAAAGCAACCTACAAGTGCAATAAATTTGTGGGAACTTCTGCAAACAGTGTTGAGAAGATATTTCTGACCAATATTTGATTTCCCTTATAGAAAGAATGACACGTGTTTGGGTATATCAGCAAAATGTGGCTATTCTGATGAATCAAAAATCTGAAAAACATTTTGTACACTTAATGATTCCTTGCCTTGTTTATTCTTTTATTTGCCATTTTTTATTTGTTCTATGCTTTGATTTCATGTAACATTAAGATATTAAACTGTGTACATTTCCTTAAAAACTGAAAAAAATAGGTGTTCTAAAACTTTTCAATGAGAGTGTAAATATTAGAGCTTCACAGAAACCCAAAATATACACTTAAAATATAAATTTGTCCTTGGCCTTCTACAATCCACTGCATGCTGAGCTTTTGACATTTGCTTGATGCCAGTTCTATTCTAAACATGTCCCTGGTTCTCCTTGCTTGTTCTGCTTAATCCTTTATATTTTCACAGCAGAGTATTCCCTTGATTCATCTTGTTTTTTTTTACATTTCAGTGCTGTGCAAGGAGTATATTAGCTATAATTTATTTCTGTAATTCTTATGTCTCATTTTCGTATTGTAATGACTATGCATATTTAGACTTTTACTTTATCATATTTCCTATATAAAATAACAATATAAGATAATATTCACATACCTTTTTAATCCAATTCAGTGTTGTAGCAAAGTAGAGATTATGCTGGCAAGGCAGGACGTGGCATCAGCATATCACAAGGCTCACTCATGCAAGCACCCGCACCAACGCAGTGTATAGTGTATCATATAAAGGTTGTTTTGTTCATTATTTACTTATAATTTCGGAAAAGTTTTCTTCAAAATAGCACATTCTCTTAATTTTGAACAAATTTTAGTTTTGATTGCCTTTGTAAAGCACAGCTGATTGGCAGAGTGGTTTGTGAAACTAGGAAATAAGATTCATAGACTTCTGTGAACAAACAGAAAACATCATATGTAAAAGAGAACTTCTCAGCCTCATTTCTGTGGTTGTGCATTTCAGACATCCTTTTGTATATACTGTAACATGTTCTAATATGTCAAACAAAACAAATCAAGATATAGTATATTAGAAGGAAAAGAACATCAGACTAATGCTGTACTTATCTAAGCAGAAAAAGGTGTATGTGATATTGCTAGATTAAAACATACTCATATTAGGAAAATGTTAAACCACTGAACTCACCATTAGAAGAGTTGAAGATAATGAGTCTGGGAAGTGAATCTCGGCAGCAGTCATATAATCAAAATTACAGTACACTGATATCCAGGAAAACATCATTTTGACTCAGTTCATTTATTATGTAAAAATACATTATATATATATATATATATATATATATATATATATATATATATATATATATATATATATATATATATACTGTAAGATTTCATTTTTTTTTCTACACTAAAACAACTAAATGTTTGCATTATGTTTTAAGGGGGGTTATTTTAAGACACCACAGACTTTAATTGACACAAGACATCACCCACAATAAAAGTGCTAGATTTCATCTTTTTTATGGAATACATTGTTGTTCATATAAATAATCTATAATCATTGAAAAATCTAAATTATTTTTTAAGTATCAATATAAAAAATTGAGACTAAAATGAATCAATATGCCACTTTAATTATTTCTGTAACTTTGCAATAATGGTATTAGGTGTAATTTCTTTAACTTTGACTGATTAAGCAGCTTCATTGGCTTCCTGTAAAATTTTACATTGATTTTGGAAGTCTCTGGAAGTCACTTCCACAAAACATTCGGGACCTTGATTCCATACCCTTTTTCAAATCCTATCTTAAGACTCACCTATTTAAATTAGCTTACACTACATGACCTTAGGCTGTATTCTTATTTGCTTTGTTTACTTTCAGTTCCATAGATTTAAGTATAGATGTATGTTTACATGCATGTTTACTTATTGTTGGTTTTATGATTGTATTGTTTGTATGGTGTATTAGGGTGTTTAGAAAGGCGCCTTGAAATAAAATGTATTATTATTATTATTATTATTAAACTAAGCTTTCAGAATTATGTCTTGTGTTGTTTGTTGTTTTCTTTCATATATATATATTTATATACATATATATCTATATATATATATATTAATGTATCCATCTTCTGTTATCCTTATGTTATAAATAAACTGCCTTATTTTGTTTATTGCAACAAGCTTGTCTGGGTTATGTGTGAAAGTAAGTTTTCTGCCATATCCAAATCCCAGCAGTGAAAGTGAGAGTGATAATGTAGACTTTCGCTGCATAAATGGTACAGACCTCTTCACATTTCAGCCATCCTGCCTTGGAAGTTAAACAGAGATCCTTCACTCAACATACATTTAACTTCACATCCCTTCAGCGGTGTCTTGTTGATTGTTTTAATTAATCACCTGCTTTGCCAAAGGCAAAACTGATGATTAATTAACTAATTAATCTAGGGCTTTTTTTAGGACAGCAAGAGGTCCTCACACATGGTGACCATATAAAAGCTCAACAGGGAGAATCTGGTGGGTGCCTGTGGAACCTTCCAGTAAACAAATAGTAGATATGGAAGCAATTAGTCCCAGTCTCTTTAAAGAACCCACAGTATCTGTTTCATTGTGGCATTGTAGAGTTCTACCAGGCTGTTTGTGGGTGATAATGTGTGGTCCTTAACCCACAGATGCCCAGTAAGCTATTAATCTGCTTTATTAATTTGGATGTCAAATTGGATCCCTGGTCTGTTAGCATCTCTCTAGGAATTCCTATCCTGGAAAATAGCCAAATTAGGGCTGTAACTATGTTGCTGGTATTATTCTTTTTCAGGGGAAAGGCTTCAGGGAATCTGGTTGCGTAGTCACACACTACCAGAATGTACCTGTTTCCAGTACAGCTATATTCAAGAGGACCCACTATGTCAACTACAATACGAGTGAAAGGCTCTTCTACCACTGTCAAAGGTATAAGTGGTACCTTATCCCCCCTCTTTACAGGTCCAACCTTCTGACACTCTGTACATTCTGGTCAATAGAAATGATGGAATAGCAGGTCTGAAGTCTTCATTTGCCCTAAGTGACCTGACCAAGGAATGCTATGGCTAAGGTAGCACTTTTTCTTGCAGAACTGAAGACAACATAAGTCTCTGCCTATGTTTGTCTTTGTGATACTGTGCAGAATGTTATCTCTGGAGAGGCCATGTCACTCAGTAAGTCACAAGTGTCACCTGAGAGACCCAAAGGCAGTATAGGTTTGCCCAGCTTCTGAGGAATGCCCCAGAGCTACTCAAGCCTCCGCTGACTGGGCTTTAAAGACTGTACCTTTACTTTCAGTTTCCCCAAATGGCAGCAAGTCCCAACCATCCTAGGCACTTTGCTTTGCTGCATGGGCCCTCATTACACACTATAGTCTCCACCTGCAGAGTAACCTGTGGGTGGTTTTCAATCCCAGGCATGGTCAACCTCACCAGTACTGAGTAAGGCATGTTTTCAACAACACCCATTGGCAACTCATATCCTAAACCTTGAATCTGTAGGTTCACTCTGACCTGAGGATCTTGCAAGGCAGTACATGCAGGCCAATTATCAGACTCTTTTGACTCATCTTAAGTATGACACGGATTCCTTCCATCACTTTTTCTGCTCGTCCTGGTGATCAAGTGGATCATGAAATCAACCTCAGCAGACAAGAAAAATGGGATACAGTGGACCCTATGGAAACTAGATGACCTGGACTTTGCAGAGGACACAGCCCTTCTCTCACACAATTACAATCAAATGCAGGACCATAACATCTGCCAGCCACATCATCAAGCCTATACAGGACTCAGCATCAGCAAGGAGAAGATGAAGTACATGAGCAATCAGCACCAAAACGGACAACACATTGAGAACAGAAGTAGACTCCATACATCCTAGGAAGCATAGTAGATAAACAAGGAAGTACAGACAGAGATGTCATTGCTAAAGTGGGGGAGGCAAGGGCAGCGTATGCATCACTAAAAAACAGCAACAAAACCGAGGATCTTCAATTCAAACATCAAAGCTGTTCTATTGTAAAGTACAGAAACTTGGAGAATGACCAAAAGGATGGAACAGAGGATCTAAGTGACCAAAATAATGGAACAGATGATCCAAATTTCCAGCAAAAACTGCATGCGAAGGATTTACAACATATGGCAGCCTGACAAAATACGAAATTAAGTGCTGTGACAGAAATTAGGATGAGAGCCAGTCACAAAGCAAATCCAGAGATAAAAATGTGTTTGGACTGCATTTGCCATCAAGAAACCTGCCTCCAACAACACACAGTAGGCTCTGACCTGGAATTCTCAGAGAAAAGGGAAGAGAGGAAGGCCAAGAATTACCTGGAAGCGAGACACAGAAACAGAACTAAAAGTGTATAGCACCAGCTGGAAAGAGATAGAACAGATAGCCCAGAGCTGAATTTGTGGGAGAGGTTTCATTGATTGCCTGTGTCCGTGTGGAGCTATCCAGTAAATAAGTAACTAATTTAAGTCTTATAAACTATCCCCATAATGATAGTAAAGAAAGGGTTTCTATCCATCCATCCAATATCCAACCCGCTATATCCTAACACAGTGTCATGGGGGTCTGCTGGAGCTAATCCCAGCCAACACAGGGCACAAGGCAGAAACAAATCCCGGGCGGGGCGCCAGCCCACCGCAGGTCACACACACACACACACCCACACACCAAGCACACACTAGGGACTATTTAGGATCACCAATGCACCTAACCTTCATGTCTTTGGACTGAGGGAGGAAACTGGAGCACCTGGAGGAAACCCATGCAGACATGGGGAAAACATGCAAACTCCACACAGGGAGGACCCGGCAAGCAAACCCAGGTCTCCTTACTGTGAGGCAGCAGCACTACTAGTGCACCACCGTGCCACCCATGAAAGGGTTTCTAGATAGTTCAAAATGTACTTTAGTTTGAAGTTTCAGAGTGATGCCCCATTTTTTAAATTGTGTTACATGGAAGGTAATGAATGCTTAGCTTTGTTGACTGCATCTTAGATTTCAAGTATCTCCAATAAGTATTCAGCTCATTACATCCATTCCTGAGGTATTTCATGTGACTAAAGATAACAATATTACAGTCAACTGACTAAAACACACTGATGTTTACAAAAATCTTCATACCAGTAGTATCTTAAAAGGAGGCCATAGGCATTGTTAAGGAGAAATAAAAAAAAATATGTACAGGTACCCAAACAGATACACATGACATGGATATATTCTTTCCACATGCCAACAATGACCACTTTGTTCTTCAGTGTCATGTGCATTATGGGCATTTTGCAATAGTGTCAGTAGTTTCATCAGCCAGTTATGATTTTTGTGTTGTGTAGAGCTCTTGGATAACTACATCCAAGCAAAGATACAAAAAATTAGCAGTTTTCAAGATATACAACCTGAACACAGAGACCTATACAGGTATATCATGATAACTTCCATAAAAATTCACCTGTCTTCTTAAACAAACTGCATTATGTTTGATTTGTTAAAGGCTCCAAGCCTATTTTTAGACCAGTATTTATTCCCATATCCTTCAAAAACAATTTAACCGTTGACCAATTATAAAGGCCTTATTGTTTAATTTAATCAGTGTTTTTGTAGTTTGCTCTGTTTAGACGTGGGGCCAGGTCTATTAATTTGCAAACTTTTTACATAAGTAATTTTTGAGATACATAATTTAGTTAAATATTCATGTACACACGCATGGAGGCTTTTACAAGCACAAGCACATGCACACATACACATGCTCAAACACTTAAAGTAATGTATAGGTACAGGTAGCTGATAGCCTGTTTGCAATACCAGAGCATTTTCTGGATGATGAAAACAAAGAACTGAATACAGACAAACACCCAAACATACATAAGATCTGTAAAGGTCGATGTGTACAGAGGCATTAAGCCACCCCTGTACCAATCTATACAGCTTATTTACTTCATTTGTCCCAATGTGTTTAGTATCATTAAATATTATTGAAGATGTTCACTTGATTCAATCTATTGTTTGTTTTACTGTAATAATAGTAATATGTAATAATATACTCCTTTACATGTACTTGTGTAGATTATACATATAAGTTAATGTACTTGATTGTATATTATTGCACAGTACAATCAGTTGTATTGTGTAGTAAAGTCTTCCATTGAACAATTTCCTGTGGTAACAATAAATTATAATTTAGATGGAAGAACTACAGTATATAAGCCATTCCATACCATTTTTTTGTTTAAGCTACACAGATGAGAATACTTAATATTATAAAAAAAATAATTTGTTAATGTTTCTAAATATTTTCCCTTCTTCTCTTCTTTCTGTGTCTCTTTCAAAAGAGATAGTTGAATGATGACATGGTATACTCACTTGTGTCTGCAATAATGGCTATCAAGTATAATTTGTGCTTTGACTCTCTCTCTGTCCTTCTCTGTCTCACTCATAATCTCAGATGCTATGTTTTTTGTGGATATCCATACACCTGTTGCATACTCTCATACTATTTGCTGTTCTTATATAGTGTCTATTCAAGTTTTGGCAACTCCTAAACTTTGATTTTACATACCAGTTTTTCTGTAGTTCCCACGGTATAGGTAGATGGAGCCCAAACAATGGTTCCAACCCAGGCACCCCCACCTGCAGCATTTAACCTCACACTAAGCATTTAGTATGCCAAACTCAACAAGATCCTGGCACTAAATCTGATATGAAAAACAAAAACAATATAGCTAGTTCTCCCAACAGATATCACATGAGTAGTAAAATGGAAGTGATGAAATAAAAAAAAGCTTTCCAGCAGTCCCACAAACAATGATTGTTGTGCATGCATTACTCCAGCAGGATTAAGCAAGCGTGAAGCTGACAAGTAAAATAATTTCTTTATGTTATATGACTCAATAGTTTTATGCTCAACAGTAGCACAGGAAGGGCCATTTTAGCTAGATATGCAGCAGTTATTGATGGAAATTAAAAAGACTGAAGCTATTTGACGTGATAAGGCAATTTACTGCTGCACTTAGGGAGATTGAGAGGGAGAGAGAGAGAGTAGAAGAAAATGACTGGCAAATTAATATAAGAGAATTAAGCCAGGAAATCTGGTAAGTTGAAAAGTTAGAGCATATATGTAAACAGTATATCTGTGTGGGTGGATATCAAACACCAAACAAGGTTTATTTTGCAACATAATCACACAAACACAGATACACTTTATACGTTTCATGTAGCAATGATATTCAAATGAGCCATAAATGCTAGAAACATGTATTTTTGTTCTTCTATATTTGTATTAAATGATAAACATGATTAAAAAATAACATTTTTGCCTAAAATGAAACATATATCTACATCAAAAACAGAAACCTGGTTAAACAATGTACATTTTATCTGGTTTAGCACATACACCTAAATTCACTTTTTGATTAATTTCCTCCCTTAATGGTCTTAAGTTGACTGTCTCATGCAATTTCTCTTTAAATACTTATTATTAATGTATTATATTATTATTATTATTCACTCTACTCATCATTCATGCCTTTTCTCTTGTTCTTCACAGGTTTTTCTCTGTTAATGTAACTCTCTGCTTTTCACAATTTTTAACCTTGTAACCTGTATCTTCACTTTTCCTCTTCTTCTTCTAACAATCTCTCCTTTACAGCATTATATAGTCTCTTTAATTTTGTGTCACACTGTTGATGAAAAACAATCTTAGTGAATAATAAACAAGATAACAAATAACGTAAGTAGAAAATGAGTGTGTTTTGTGTTTTCTGAAGCCATACGTTATTCGACATTTAACAAATGATTTTAAAGTACTTCTTTGTTGGGCTACTCACTATTGCCCACATCAAAAAAGCATACTGTTGATAAAAGAAACATTGATGCTGCATATTTCAATGGTCAAATATATATTATACTGTCACACTAGACATGTGTAAATAAAAAAAAAATACTTGAAAATATATAAACAAGCTCAAGACATAACACAATTTCCTTGCAAAAAAGAACAATATCAAGCAGCATTATGAAAAGAAAGCAATATCTCACATAGAGAAGTTAAAACAACTTAGAGTAACCTCTGTCGCTCTGTGGCAGAATCACAAGCAACAGTCCAACTTAAAGAACAACATTAAAAGCAAAGAGTGGGTCAATTCACTCGATAATTTACAAATGAGATTAAGCACTACTTTAGTTATGAAGGGTTTTGAGAAATATTCACAAATTAAAGGATGATCTTAAGTACGAGAAAATGAAATACTTAGCCACAAAGCTTTTGGGAAATTGCACTCCAATACGTTTCTTTCTTTTTGCTTGAATGTTCTGAAATTCTATATATGTATTAAAAAAATCAGGACTGAAAAAATGATTAAGTTATATGCTGCATACATAAATAATATGATTAAGCTATAATTTGATTAGTTTTTTTTAATAATTTTTGCACTTGTCTTCTTTATAGCTGTTTTCCTAATTAGTGACCAATTTTTGCTGCTAATTAACTTATTTTGCCTTTATTTTAATTGACTTTCTATTTAACACGCAAACCCTGTAATTGTTTCTTTTTTCCTTAATTACCAGCCAAACAATGATGAGATACAAAATGAGTCAACACATGACCAGCCTCCTGTGTCCATCATAAGATATCTGAAAATAAACATAGGTCAAAGTCTCAATAATTTTGATCTGCTCAGGTGTACAAAACATGTTGAGGGTGCTCTTAGGAAAAAGTAAATGATCAGTTTTGGAAATGTCTGCTATGGTAGAATGACAGCACCAACAAGCCATATAAATAAATAATGGCTTTAATTAACAACAAGAATCAGATTTTAATTAAGAAACTGGTTGCAGTGAAATTGGTTGGAGCTTGAGGCCCCAACTTAGCTGCTCACTTCACATCTCATTTCTGTTTGGCTGCCATTTTAGGAAAAAAGAATTGAATCAGAAGTCTGAGTTTTAAAAACCATTACAATTAACACGAAGAGAAAAGAAGTCAATTAACAGCAGAAACGGGTCGCTGAAATACAAAGTGACAGGAAGGAAAACCTGTAGCTCTTAAGGATCAGAATTGGACACCCCTGTAAAGTACTGATGCCACTTCTTCTAATACGAGATCTTTATAAGCACACCCTAAGAACTTCTCTTTTGTATTGTTTTTTCCTCTCTGTTATTTCATTTCTCTAGAAAAAATAAATCTTTTTGCCATTTTACTTTAAAATCACTATTTTACTCTTCCCATTACCTTTTAATGAAGGGCTAAGTTTAGCTCTAAAAACTGCTAACTTCATCAAACTTCATCAAAATGTGTTGAAATTTAAAAAATGTATGTACAGCCTTCCTAACTTAAATTATTAATGTTGATGTCAGGAACTTATAACATGAAAAATATATTAATATAATGGTGTCTACCCACCTCATTCTAGTTTTTTTTAAGCAAAAATATTGTTTAGCTATTTGTATAACAAAACTATTCAGTCGTTTGCTCTGTTGAATTGATTTACTTTTCAGTATCATAGTCCTCATTCACTTATATTGAGATATTCTTAAATCGGCTGAATGATCAAAACAGACTTTTGAATGTTTACATTAGTCCAGTGATTCCTAAACTCGGTCCTGGGACTGAAGTTTTTTATTCCAACCAGATTCAAAATCAGTGATAATAATTATTTGATAATAATTATTTAATTAGCTGGCCTCTTTTTCTCTTCTCTTATTCTACATTCAGAAAAGCACAGCAATATGGTTTTTACATTTATAAGACCTCAGTATGTGCGTCTCGGGAACTGCAGGTCTGACATTGTGGTGAGCAACACAGGAGCGCCGCGGGGGACTGTACTTTCTCTGGTCTTGTTCAGCCTATATACATCGGACTTCCAATATAACTCGGAGTCCTGCCACGTGCAAAAGTTCATTGACGACACTGCTATCATGGGCTGCATCAGGAGTGGGCAGGAGGAGGAGTATAGGAACCTCATTAAGGACTTTGTTAAATGGTGCGACTCAAACCACCTACAATTGAACACCAGCAAAACCAAGGAGCTGGTGGTGGATTTTAGGAGGCCCAGGCCCCTCCTGGACCCCGTGATCATCAGAGGTGACTGTGTGCAGAGGGTACAGACCTATAAATTGGACTGGACTGCCAATACTGATTCTCTGTGCATGAGAGGACAGAACCGGCTATACTTCCTTAATAGACTGGCGTCCTTCAACATCTGCAATAAGATGCTGCAGATGTTCTATCAGACGGTTGTGGTGAATGCCCTCTTCTACGCAGTGGCGTGCTGGGGAGGCAGCATAAAGAAGAAGGACGCCTCACGCCTGGATAAACTGATGTGGCAGAGCGACGGGCGCTGAGCAGGCTCCTATCAATTATGGAGAATCCACTGCATCCACTAAACAGTATCATCTCCAGACAGAGGAGCAGCTTCAGCGACAAACTGCTGTCACTGTCCTGCTCCACTGACAAACTGAGAAGATCGTTCCTCCCCCAAACTATGCGACTCTTCAATTCCACACTGGGGGGGTAAACGTTAACATTATTCAAAGTTATTGTCTGTTTTTACCTACATTTTTATTACTCTTTAATTTAATACTGCTTTTTTTATATCAGTATGCTGCTGCTGGAGTATGTGAATTTACCCTTGGGATTAATAAAGTATCTATCTATCTAGAAATATTTATATTTTTTTCTAAAGCTTGAAATAATTTACTGTCTTTTTTGTTTTCCTATTATTTTCCCATTTTCCTATATTGCTCCCTTCATTTAACCCTAATAGTGACAATTAACAACAAGTAGAGCAGACACCTGGGATGATGAAAGCTGCAATTACTTCAGACCCACTAATTAGTAAATAATGAATTAAATAACCAGAACACCAAGAAAATCAGAATGAAAATCAGGATGAAAAAATGGTTAATAAGTTAAAAAAACACATATCACTCATATAACTGCTTAGTCCTTTTTATTAATAATGTACCAAAATTAGTTTTGTAATTTCTACATTGACCCCAAAACACAGAAACTGGGAAATAATGACTCACTTAATTAGGCTAGGAGTTCAATGAAAAATGGAAGTTGGTTGGATCCACAGAAGGTCCCCAAGAACGAGTTTGGAAACCACTGCTTTAGTTTAATAGTAAAAAAAACACAATTTTGAATGCCTACTTTAGTATAATATGGAGGTATTTGTACACTATATACAGAATTACATATGTGCATGAAAATTAAATGCAAATATTATAGAGTGGAAGCCAAATACTCAAGGATGCACTGCTGCATACTGGCAAATGTGATTGCTTACCTAATCTCTGTAAGGGCACTGTATCCATTTCCTAAGCCACCTCTCACCCATTATTATAATGGGGCTCTGACATTTTTCCTGGCAGCAATTAACACAGTGTCTGAGAGGTGTGAGCAATAGCTCACTGGGACATTTTACATTGTCAATAGGCTAACAGAAACACTAAATCAAGAATGTTATTAAAATATTTTAAAATCACACCGATCTCTTACAGACATTTTTTCACATAAATAAGAGATGTTATAAGAAATGTGTATTTGTGATCCCACCATAAGGCAAATACTCTATCTTCTCTGAAATTTTTACTGTATTAGTAACAATGTAAAATACTTTATATATTCTTCTTTTCATTCATTGTTTTATACAGCTCCTTTGCTGATATTAATTGAAATTGCTGAATTTACTTGCAATATATTTGCTTGTTTTTTGTGAAAATTGTATGTTATGTTATGAACATACTGCACAAGCTATACTCTTATTTTCAAGTTAAAGTGTCCTGGAAACATTATAAGATCATCACTTCCTTTGATTCAATTTAGAAAAGTTTGTAACTTAGATTTTTTTCATCAATGCTTATTTTTTGCTAAATAAATAAGGAAACTAAATCTACTGTGTTGTTTCTAGCCTAACATTACTTTTCTTGAAATTTAGGACTTTGTTGTGACCTTTATGGTTTTTATTTATTCCCTGAAATCTACAGCAAACATAAATGAAGAACAAGCAAGCTTTCATTTTCATTTAATAAATGTATATAATTAAAAAATAAATGTGCACATAAATTAATGTATGCACGTAAGTGCAGATTCACAAAGTCTCTTTCACTCTCTATTGAATACTGTGTTGTAGATTTATTTTTAAATACAATACAGTTTATTTTTTTGTATAGCCCAAATTTACACAAGGAGTGCCACAATGGGCGTGCAGTGGATGTCAAGAAAAGGGGGTAAATACAATACAATACACAGGACAGAACACAAGTAATTCTTAATACAATATAATAGTGCAATAGAAATTTTACAAGTACAGAGCAGAGTTCAACATTAGATGATATTACATAATCCATTAAATGGATACATATGCCATTTCTGCCTATCAATCAACAATCAATAACGCATAGTGACACAGTGAAAACATGTTTTCAGAAAGGTTTTCAAATTTACTAAAAAGTGACATCTCTCATTTCTATAAATATTTGGACCCTTTCACTTTCTGCAGACTTTATTGTGTTGTAGATTTAATTTTAAATACAAAACTTTGTCATTTTTGCCCATCAATCTATATTCAATAATCAATAATAATAAACTGACAACATTTTTTCAGAAAGATTTGCAAAATTATTAAAAATCAAAAACTGAAATTTCTCATTTATATAAGTATTCATTGTGCACAGGTGCATCCTGTTTGCGTCGGTTATCCTTGGGCTTTTCCTAGAACATGATTGGAGTCTACCTGTGATAAACTGACTTACTTGTACAAAGATTAGAAAGGCACACAACTGTGTACTGTATATAAGGTCCCAAAATTCACACTGCATGTCAGGACAAAAACATGGAGTTCAAGAAACTCTCTGTAGACCCCCTGTGATCAAATTGTGGTAAGTTATAAATCGGAGCAAGAGTATAACATCATTGGTAAAGCTTTGAGTGTTTCCAGGAATACAGTGGCCTCAATAACTGTGACATGGAAGAGGTCTGAAGCCACCAGGACTCTTCCTAGATCTGGCTATCTGACCAAAGTGAGTGACTGAGCAAGAATGGGACCAATGGTTATTATAATAGAGTGTAAGAGGTCTTATGGTGAGATTGGAGAACTTGTCAGAATGATGACCGTCTCATCAACACTCCATCAATCAGTCTTACATATGGAAGCCACTCTTGAGTAAAAGGCATACAGCTGTTTAAAGGACTCTGAGAAAACGAGGAAAAAGATTTTCTGGTCTGATGAGCCAAAAATATAACTCTAGATAGAAATCCAAGAGCTATGTCTTGTGAAGACCTGGAACTGCTCATCACAAGCCTAATACCATCACTATGGTAATACATGGTGGAGGCAGCATTATGATATGAGAGTGCTTCTTAGCAACAGGAATAGGGAGATTGGTCAGAATTGATGGAAAGATGAATGCAGACAAATACAGACAGGCCCTCAAAGAAAACTGCAGATTTCATGTGACCACAAACTTTCCACACAACAATGACCTGAACAACACAGCTAAGGCAATGCTGGAGTAACTTAAGGACAATTCTCTTACTGTTCTTGAGTGACCCTGCCAAAACCCAGAGTTAAACCCCATAGGACATCTGTGGAGAAACCTATTCATGGTGTAGTTTAAGTCACAATGAGGTAGCAGTAGAAACCTGTAAATTTGAACGGCGGCAAGGACTCTTACGTCAGTTCAGCTTTGAAAATTATACCATTTCCTGAAATGTATATATAAACCAATCTCATACATTTTAACTAATTGAATCTTGCTTGTTTCACTGGTAGACATTTTTAAAATATTTACATGCATTTTAACTGATTAAATTTAATTATTTTTACAATTAAGACATTCATGCTGATTTTAAGTAGTTTGAATAAATCCATCCATCCATCCATTTTCCAACCCACTATATCCTAACACAGGGTCACCGGGGCCTGCTGGAGCCAATCTCAGCCAACACAGGCACAAGGCAGGAACAAATCCCGGGCAGGGCGCCAGCCCACCGCAGAGGCATTAAGCAAGTATGCAAAAAATATAGTAACTGTAGTTGGAAAAAAAAGGTCAATAGATTGCAAATGTTAACTTACACTAAGGGTGATGCAGACATTTTCCTTGTCATTTTGGTTGGAGTGGCAGTCAACTATATTTTATATTTTTCAGAAACTGGACCTACTGCAGTCAGTATAAAATTGACACATTTTTGGTCTAAAGGAAGACTACCAAGAGTAATAATGAAAAATCTGTAAAAATTAATACTGTCTTTGTGATTTCATAAGCAAGAACTTCACACAATTATAAAAATTGATGTTAAATGTATTATATGTCCAATTATAAACATTTGTCTTTTACAGGTTCCTAATTCTTTTGAAAGATTTTTTTTCTCCAGACTAAACTGAATACCTGAGCAACCTCTTAGATTTTGTAAGTATGCAAGATATAAAACTTTGATTTATAAAACCAAGAAATTAGATTTCATCAGATAATTAACAATGAAGCTCATTTTGAGGTTCAGAAGAATAAATAATTAAAAGAAAAAACATAAGCATAACATGCCGGATGCTTATTTCAAATAATTTTTGCAACGTTTGTACATAGTATACCATAAATAATTTTTGCATTTTAAAAAAGTTTTTTTTTAATGTTAAACTTGTAGATATGACTTGTTAATGATCACATAACTATTTTCAGTTTTTTGTTTACACACATATATATATATATATATATATATATATATATATATATATATATATATATATATATATATATATACCCTGTATATATACAGTATAAATGTGGTCATGTAAATTGTGTAACATTTCATTATCTACCAGGTATGACTTGCTAAAACATTTTAGGCTGAAACATATCCACTATTGCTGTAAATGCTGGTATCCCTGTGTCTACGCAGATTTATTGTGGATGGAAGCACTGAATTAAGATGACGAACTTCCGCTCCAAGCTCGGCCGAGCTGGACACCCAGAAGTTTTTGCCAACTCACTTAAGAACAAATGGAAAGGTCAGGGTAAACCAGCTGCAAACATAAATGAAGCCCCGGAAAGCAGAGGTTAATTTCTGTCCAAGCTTTCCAAGAGATGAGACCACAGACACCCTAGAGATGGAAAGGGTTGCTCTTTTGACAGAGTTTAAAAAAAAGGAATGATGAGGCATTGATCAAGGAAAAGATGCAGTGTACCTTTTTGTACAGAAGATAAGAAGTTCTTCTGGAGCCAATGATTGCAGAGGTGTGAAACTGATGGCCACCACTGTTTGTAGTTAGTGAAGTTTATTAACCCATTAATTTGAAATATAGATGCAAATCATCATACTAATTGCATTCAGTGTTATACAGCTTGTTATGTCTTTTCTCCTGTCCTTCAGGTCAACCTGGAGTTCATGTGTGTAACAATGGCTTCTCTAAATGAAAATTCATTGGACAACTGGACAGATACACTGATGGCCTGATGGAGGGTTTCTATGCCAAAGGATGATCTGCAGGACAGAAAATCCATGCCATAATGGCACATGCAGCTACAGTAGGTGTGTCTTTATGTAGTATTTGTTTGAGTCACGTAAACAAGCTGCTGAAATTCATAGGATTTTTTTCTCTTTCTCCTCCTAATCCATTCTATCTCCTTCTTTAAAAGTTACACATATTTGCCTACATGTTACATATCTGTCTATGTTTTAATGAATTTATATTACCAAATATTCACTATCTTGTTATTCTTAAACCTTTTATTGATCTTTGTATTAAAGCAGCTTAATACACACAAAGGACAAACAATTTCTCTCATGCAAAATTTAACATACAATCAGAGATTGTATATTGTATTTGAGATTATATGACTATATCAAAGTCCTTAGGATAATGTGGTTACAAACATGTTTTGAGAGTCTATCCACCAAATACAGCCCTGGGTGTTATAAACTTTAAACATTACTTCATTGATTTAACTTTGAATTCAGCATTAGTTAAACTAATTAAATTATGTCTGTGCATTGACAAATGTAATTTTCTTTAGGATCTTTTTGGTATACTTGTTTCAGAATGAAGACAAACATTAAGCATAACTGTGTCCTGAGGAGCTTAAGTGTCTCCTTCAATGAAGACATGGAGACACTTGTTAAAGAATACATGGTAAGTGTATGTCTACCTGCTCTCTTTACATTATATGTAAGTTATGGACATACATGTATTTACATCATGTTAATTGTCTTATAGACATCATAGTTTAGCATTGCCCATGTTTGCAGTGCACTGAAAGATGAAAAAATGCTACATGATTTTGGAGTTTGATCATACAATCTAAATGAGACACTTGTCAGCTGTAAATGTATAAAACAGTTGCACAGCTAATTCTTCTTTGCTTATCCTCCAGGACTATGATTGTGCAGAGGCAAAGTCTGGGATTGCACAGAAAACAATGGGCTTCTACATCATTTATACAGCGAGTGCCAGTCCTAAAGAGGAGCCTACAGATGTTGGCATTGTACATGAAGGAATGGAAGTTAGATAGATAGATAGATAGATAGATAGATAGATAGATAGATAGATAGATAGATAGATAGATAGATAGATAGATAGATAGATAGATAGATAGATAGATAGATAGATAGATAGATAGATAGATAGATAGATAGATACTTTATTAATCTCCAAGGGATGTAGTGTCACCTTTGGATGTATAATGCTTTTTGGACTGATTCATGCACATAAAAATTGAAAATTGGGATTCTCCAGTGATTGAGAGCAATTGGTTTGATACACTGATATTTACAGTACTTCTGGAAGTGTATATCAGATTTGCTTAGTTTGAGATAAAGTCTGTGTATTCTTTACAGATCTTAATTTATAGAGGTGGTCAGAAATTTTTAAAAATGGATGTCAAGGATTCCTTAAAATGCTTGTGTACTGCATTACAGCCTGTTGATCTAATTGATTTCATCTGTCTACCTCAAGTTTTATTACACAGTTGTTAAGCAGAGTTCCTTAAATATGTTTTATGATATTGCTGCTCAAAAGCCTGTTTACTTATTTATATATATATATATATATATATATATATATATATATATATATATATATACTGTATACATATATATACATATACACACACTCACACTAGGGATGTTCAAAAAGTTTCCGCACTTTTGTATTTTCATTGGAAATGGTGAAGGCAGGAGGAGTAGTAATTAGGCATTAAAAAGCTTTTAAAGAAGCATTAAAGAAGCTTTTTGAATGTCCCTTGTGTATGTATGTGTATATATATATATATATATATATATATATATATATATATATATATATATATATATATATATATATATATATATACACATATATATATATATACACACGTTTGTCATGTAGCAAGTAGCACAGTGTTAAAACCAATGGCACACAGCTGCTTGCCTGATCCTTTTTGATTCTGATTTCAACATTTCAACTGAGTTTAGAAAATCAGTGTTGCTGCCTTTGAGCTTTTGCAGTGCAACATACCATAAGTGTTAATAAATTGTTAAATGTGGAACATGGTGGTCTTTGTTATATTTTGTACTTATTTGTGACATGAATGGGAAAAAAATTATTTTGAAATACCTTTGTTATGAATTTAAAATACATTGGTCTTATTAATAAAAAGTATGTACATTGGATACATTGTCAGTAAAATGGGTCTACCTGGTTATTAAGCATACATTTTAAACAGAATGGATTTATTAACATGAATCTGGATATGCATTTTAAACAAATTGGCTTTATTCAAATTGAATACATAAACCAGGTACCTATGAATCAAACACACATTGTATGTATTCATGATAAATACATAGGTATAGCTATTTTACATTTAAAAGACATTAGGTTTATTAGTACAATTACATAAACCTCATTTGTTCTTGTTTCATTTATGTTGGACTGATAAATACAATTCACATTAGGTTTATTAGTTTGCTTACTTTAAAACTATTTAATCCAAATAAATGGAAATTTTAGATGCATTTAAAATACATAAATTTTAAATATTAGGCCTAAATATTTTTTTGAGTGAAAGGTGGCAGTTTGTATACCCTTCCAATTGAATCTAATGGAACTTGAGTGGATCTACCAGGACAAATAGGATAAACTGTTCAAATCCTGGCATGCATAGCTTGTAGAGACTTACAAAGAAGACTCAGAGCTATAACTGCTGCCAAAGGATTTTCTACAAACTACTGAATTAAGGGTCTGAATGAGAGATTTTATTTTTCACTTTTTAATAAATTTGCAACCCTTTCTGAAAACATATTTTAAATTTGTCATTATAGCTTATTGAGTGTAGACTGATGGGTAAAAATGGGAAATTTACCCATTCAGAAATAAATCTACAACACTAAATGTGCAAAAAGTGAAGGGTTCCGAGTACATTCTGAATCTACTGTATATATATTTACAGTGATGGATTGGTGCCATGTCTACTGTTTGTCGAGCACTAAAACAAGTCACTTTCTCACATCATACTGAATGTGATTGCTGTGGGTGTAATATTAAGAAGCATAAATAAAGCATTGGACTAAAATATTACAGTACGCCTACTGCACTCTCATTAAGTCCCATGTGTGCAATGACTACCTCCTTATAAAAATATTGAAAACAAATTGGTTCAAATGGTAGCATAATTATTTCTCTGTTTCTATCACTAGTAAAAATGTAGTTTGTAGAAGACATATTTCAAATATTCTTAAATTTGACAAACTTTTAATTTCTAAATAACTGTACATAACATAGTTCAGTAGAAGACAGCAGCAAAACAGATTTTGCAACAACTGCAGGCATTTGGTGATAGAAAAAAGCTCGGATTGGACAATTTGCTAAAACAACCAGCTACATTTTTAAAGGGTTTATGAACTAACAACTGACGTTATTAAGTAATTACAACAGCATTGTAGTGCACTTATACTGCATTTCTTCTTGACCATTAAGAGAAAAGTTACTATTCCATAATGGTACAAGGTATTTGAATTTGTAGACAAACCAAGTTGGATATTTATTTTATTCTGTACTTGTACCACATTAGCTATAGATTATTGATACTATCATATTATCAACTGCATCTTTAAGGAGCAGTAATAATTTAAAAAGATAGGGAATGCTAAGTCTCCATCATTTTAAAAGTGTTGTATTATTGATCATTTATTTCTGGGATGTTTTCCCAACCAGATAAATTCTGCACACATTAAATTAGTTTGCATAATAAACATAGTACGAAGTGCTAGAGGTAGCATATTGAATAGTATATTTAGCAACAGATTAATATTAATCATCAAAATCCACAAAGCTCCTCTAGTGTGACAGGTATATGTAACCAAGCAATTTTGCCATGGCATATTAATGTAACAATGCTCAAAAACAAGAAAAAAAATTACATCAGGTGACAAGTCATTAACAATGATTTACAAAGTGTACAACTTATTTTGAGGAATTGATAAAGACACTAAGAAGTAAGCTGGCATCTCTTAACATGCTTTACATTGAAGAATAGAAAAGACATGTCTATTTTACTTTGAGTTTTTTTTTTACAGTATTATGATGATATATTAGACATTGTATTATTTTAATGTATAATAGATATGTGATTAATGTGGGATGCACTTGACATTTGCTCTGGCAGCTTACAGTATATTTGTTATGAAAAATGTGTTCTGAGAGATTTCAGTAAGAAAGATGTACTGTAAGTTTCGAGGTAAGGTACTTATAATAACTAATCGTGATGTTGGAAAGGTGTGACGTGTTGCATATTCATTAGCACCAGCAAGTAAATGTTTCACTATACTCTGGACATGTGCCAATAATGGTCTTATAACCCTGCAAGTCATACCTGGCGTAGGTTTGGATTTAATAACAACTTGGATGTAAGTCTAGAAAACTGATATACCAAAGGATGTGCTGGTACACATCTACTATGAAATTAATGAAGCTTAAGCTTCAGGGCTTCAATCAATTCTTCTCTAAGAAGGTGTACTACTTCACTAATGGTTTTGCATACACCAGGGTCACCAAGTAATAGCTCTTGAATAAAATTACTTAGTACATATCACTGCTGTGAGTGGTTGGGTTACTTTAAGCATGATGTATATAAGGGTGTATCAGGTAAACTGTTAAAAGCCCCTGCTGGAACACCTCTTTCCTGAACTATTTATGCTTCTTGCCTCACATTTTAAGGCTGGTTGGTCTTTTGATTTATTTAAGTTTGGCACAATTAATGCCTCGAACTGAAATGCAATATACACTGAGCTGCTGCTAAACAAAATAAAACACATCTGCTTTGCTCTTAGTTATGACATGCAATCTTTGAACATAAATTAAAATGCAATACGCTGTTGTATTATACAGTATTTCAAACTCAATAAATTGTATGCCATAGTAAAAGGCAATAGGTCATTTGGTTGATATGTTTTTGATTATGACATGATAAAACAATGCCAAAATCAAATGTCCCACTTGTATATGTATTGCATTTCAATGTAGTTCTTTGCAACAATCTTTGGTAGCTGGTATGTGTCAACATTACACATAAATGCTAGGACCCAAGGTTTCCCAGAAGAATATTGCTCAGAACATCATACTGCCACCACTGGCTTTCCCTCTTCCCTTAATGAATCCTGCAACCATGTTATCCCCAGCTAAACTATGCACATGCACTCAGCCGTCCACATGATCGTAAAGAATATTTTGATTCATAAGACCAGGCCACCTCCTTACATTGCTCCGTGGTCCAATTCTGACATTCACATGCCCTACCGTAGGTGCTTTCAGAAATGGACAGGAGTCAGTATGGTCATTTTGACCATTCTGCAACTACACAGCCCCATACGTAGCAAGCTGCAATGCATTGTGTATTCTCACACCTTTCTCTCACAGCCAGCCTTAAGTTTTTCATCAATTTGTACTATAGCTTTTCCAATAAGCTACCCTTCACTTCCCACGTGTATCAACAAGCCTTGGGCACCCATGACCCTGTTACCGCTTCACAGGTGGTGCTTATTTGGGCTGCTTTTGGTAGGTACTAACCACTGCATACCAGGTACACTCCACAAAACCTGCCATTTTGAAGATGCTCTGACCCAGTCATCTTGCCATCTCAATTTGGCTCTTGAAAAAGTCACTCAGATTCTTGCACTTGCCCATTTTTTCCTGCTTCCAGCACATCATATTCAAAAACTGACTGTTCAATTGCTGCCTAATATATCCCACTACTTGACGGGTGCCAGTGTAATAAGATAATCAATGTTATTCACCTGTCAGTTTTAATGCTGTGATTGATCTGTGTCTATTTATTTATTTAAGTTTAATGTTTTGCAAAAACACATTTGCTCTCCACAGTATTGCCCAGAATGTATGACAATTGTCTGGAGAGATCAATATGGCCAATGTGATATATACATAATTAGGTCTGCAGGACCACTATAGATTAGGTTTAAAAGAAAAATGTAGTAATTGCACATCATCTAATTAGAGAAACTTTTGTGTCATTTAAACAGTCACTACAGCTTGGCCAAAAAGGCTGACAATATGAATAATTGAGTGTGTTTGGTAGGAGCCAATCATTAGGTCATTAGGTTCATGGCCAACTAAATGTATTCCAGCATATGTTGACAATACAACAAGAACAAAGATCTAGGAGACCATTAAGGAGAAGCATGAAATGACTAGGTAATTGTGGCTATTATTTTTGTGATATTACCATGTTCTCATTTTTGGGAAGAGCCTTTTTCTATATTTTCCTTGGTGAAAGTCAAGTTGTTGTGGATATAACAACCTGCACTCTTCTGTGTAGACATTCTATAGGATTTTTTAGTGTGTCTATGGAAATCTGTGCCCATTCAGCCAAAAGAGCATTTGTGAGGTCAGGAAGTGATGCTGGACAAGGAGACCTGGCTAACAATCAACAGTCTAATCCCAAAGGTATTCAATAGGGTTGAGCTCAGGACTGTGTACATGCCACTCATGTTTCGACACACAAATTCATCAAACCATGTCCTTATGAACCTGGCTTAGTGTACAAGGAGCACAGTCATGCTGGAACTCAAAAAGGCCTTTGTCACACTGTTACCAGAAAGATGGCTAGGCACAATTGTCTAAGGTGTCTTTGTATGCTGTAGCATTAAAAGTACTCTTCTCTGCAATCAAGGGGTTACCCAAGGTCCTGAATAAGCACCCTAGACCCTTACCTCTCCTCAACTAAACTTTATAGTGGGCACTGTGCATTCTGAAATATAGCATTCTCCTAGAATCTACCAAACTCTGATTCAACGATCAGACTGTCAGATAGTGAATCTTTGGCTTGTGTGCCATTAATCTGGTAAGGAAACTCATTTCATGAAGCTCCTGACAAACTGTCCTGGTGTTGCAGTTTGGTGAATGATGCCTTAGAGTTTAGGCAATTTGTATGCATTTTACATGTCAGTCCTCGATGGCCTTGCTCTGTAAGTTTGAGTGATGTATCACTTCCAAGTGATCACCTGCCAAGTTGTTTTGCCTGCCTAAGGTAAAGTCCGTACTTCTAAAAAATTTTTATTTAGGATTTGTTCTGTTCTGTGTATTGTATTGTATTGTATTGTATTGTATTGTATTGTATTGACCCCCTTCTTTTGACACCCACTGCACGCCCAACCTACCTGGAAAGGGGTCTCTCTTTGAACTGCCTTTCCCAAGGTTTCTTCCATTTTTCTTTAGTAGGTTTTTTTGGGAGTTTTTCCTTGTCTTCTTAGAAAGTCAAGGCTGGGGGGCTGTCAAGAGGCAGGGCCTGTTAAAGCCCATTGCGGCACTTCCTGTGTGATTTTGGGCTATACAAAAATAAACTGTATTGTATTGTACTTCATGGTTGAACTGTTGTTGCTCCTAGACTTATCCACTTCAGAATAACAGTAACTACAGTTGAACAGGGCAGATTTAGCTGAGCAGAAATTTCATGTACTGACTTAAGGTGACATCTTGTGACACTTACTGAGCACTTCAGTACGACCCACTACTACAGCCAGTGATTGTCAATGGAGATTGCATAGCTATAAGCTTAATTCTATGCACCATGTTAGCAATGGGTGTGACTGAAACATCTGAACTCAGTAATTTGGAGGAATGTCCACATATGCTTGGCCATATAGTGTACTGTAGTTTAGGACTTCTGACATTTCATTTTGACCACAAGTTTTGGCTTTTGTTATGAAAACTGATACTCAGATAAATGTGGTTGCTTTGATGTTTTTGATCCCAGTTGGTTTACAGACATTACCTTCTGTTTTTTCCTTAAGAATATTTCAATTTCCCGGTGTTTAATGAAAACTTTATCCACGGGCTTGTCCTTTTCCTGCTTTAGCCATAATTCTATAAACTATTGCACCCTTTATTTATTACCAAGTAATGCAATTGTTCCTTGGATCATGGGTTAACAAGCATCAAGATGAGGCACCAGTCTGGGAATGCTTTGCAATATCCGTCACCGACTGTTGTTGAGCTTGAGCAGCATGAAATTATGTACATTATGTCATAATGTTATCTTCAACAATGCATTTTCATTTTTGTAGCTGATCAGCAAATGATCCTCAGAAAAAAACTACACAAATAAAGATGAAAACAAAGCAACATTCCCAAATAGTACAAGACCATAACAGCAGGTGCCATGGCAAGAGGTACCACCTCATAGCTGAATGCCTCTATTGGACAATTTAACTGCACATTAATGCAATATATTGAGAATATTTTGCCACCAATATTTGGTGTAGATGGGCGTGGTGCCATTTTCATAACAAGACATATGCCCAACCACACATGGCTACCATATAATGAGAATGCTTATCTGAAGCCAGCAGCCTTCTGTAGTTCTAACATGTTAGGCATGGCATACTTCACACACCCAAAGATGCATTGCGTTTGTGGAAGAACAGCTGCATGGACCCTGGTGGCTGGTATTGCTACACAAAACCATTTGTTCTCAGTAGGCTACACCTTAAATGTCACTTATAGTTTGTAGGTTTGGACCAATATTATCATTTTGTCTACTGAATCATCTGTTATTAATGTGCCAGTGTTTCTGTTTTGCTGTTTTTATACAAATTTGACAACTGTCTTTATGGGGGTACATTTATTACAAAGCAACATTTTCCTAGTGATAAACCTGCTTGCTAAATTATTATTATTATGCATATGGCTGATGCATTTTTCAGAGGAAGCTTATAGTTAAGGATAATTTACAACTGCTCACAGATACTCATTTACAGATGGAGGCCAAGCAGGCTGATTGATTTGCTCAGGATTACAAAGTGAGCAGTAGGTAAGAACTGAACTGAATCTTGTATATAAACTCCAACTGATTATGATTTTAATGTATATTGTATGAAAGAGGAATGGATTGAGGCTAACCAATTAATGAATTAATTATCTGTTTTGCTTTTGCCATCTGTAGCAATTAATGGCACGTTTCAGTAACGTCCGTCAGTTTTCACTTATCAAAATGGAATTATAGATATCTGCAATTCAGATTTTGAATACGCAAAATGTAATTACAGATGTTTATAATTTGAATTTTGATAAGTCAAACTGTAACAGTAAGCAGTTTGGAATTAGAATGTTAAAAATGGCCCATCCTATATGTGTAATGGTTTTGTTATTTAAAAACAATATATAAACCTCACAAAAGCTCACAATTTATTTTGCTAACATTTCCCTGTACATAGAGCTCCAGGCCAATAGACATTTAATAATAAGAAATTACTTTAATTTGCCATTTTACAATTGTATGCAAAATTTATTTTTCACATACCCCAATTTACTCAGAGTTTTTCAGGGTCAGAGAGCAGGATCAGCTACTTGTACAGCGCCCCAGGAGCAATTGCAGGCTAAGGGCCTTACTCAAGGACCCAATGGAGTAGCATTCCTTCAGCAACTGCTGGGATTCAAACCGGCAACCTTCAAGTTACCGGCCCAGATCCTTTAGCCACAGAGCCACCACTTAATGTAGCTGAAACACAATCATTTTAAAAAATAATACACTCTATTGATAATATAAGGATTATGATTATATATATATATATATATATATATATATATATATATATACATATATATATATATATATATATGTTGTACTAGCTGTGTAAGCCCGTAATGTAAAAAGCCCGGGGCCCTAGAAACTATTGAAATCTTCAGAAAAAATTGAAATGTACAGATGTCAGGTAATTGAAAGGAACTACTCTGGGCATCTCTCTCCTTGGAGGTTTCATTTTGCTGGTGTGCTTGCATTGCTTGTACATTAGCGGCTAGGCAAGTGTCTCTTTCTTCAAAGGTTTCATTTTGCCGATGTGCTTGCCTCACTTGTGTATTAGCGGCGGGAGGAAAAGTAAAATGGATACCGTTCTGCTGATGTGCTCACCTTGCTTGTGTATTAGCGGCTAAGCGAGTGTCTCCTTCTACGTTGGTTTCATTTTGCCGATGTGCTGGTCTCATTTGTGTATTAGCAACTAAGAGAGTTTCTGTTTCCTCGGAGGTGGAGCCCTTTCCCCAACTCCACCTCTCACTTCTGGGCTGGACAGACAGACACACACACTTCTACACATAAACGTTTATATATAAGATGAGAAATGGGACACAAAATAATTATATTAAGATATTCTTAACATAGGTTTTAGCTAGAAGGGTTGAGAAAGTGCTTCCTTCTGTAATATTAAATGACCAAACTGGATTTATTAACGGCAGACACTTAGGCTCAAACCTTTGGCATCTCTTTAATGTAATATACTTGCCAATGAAATCTAACACACCTATTACCATGAGATGTGGAAAAATCTTTTGACAGAAATCAATGTAACTAATTATTCATCAAATTGCACAAATTTGGGTTTGGCTCAAACATATCTGTATGGATAAAATTACTTTATACTAGTCAGTTCATATTAATAACATGACATGAGAATAAGATACTCGACAAGGCTGCCCTCACCATTGAGCCACTGACTATTCATTTTTGAAATACATCATAGATAAAGGGGATAATAAGAGAAAGACTCGAACAGAAAATACCACTATCCACATATAAGGTACTTTATATTTAAGAATCACAAATATCTTTATGATTAGTCCATAATGCATTAGCAGAATTTAAAAAGGCATCTCGACTCAAAGTTAATTTGAATAAAACTTGCTTTTTCCAGTGCACTTTTTAGCAATACAAACTGGACTAGACAACTATCCATTCATTCAGTCAAAACAGTTTAAATATCTAGGGATAAAAATCCTAAGTAAATATAAATACCTTTTTCAAAACAATTTTGGTAAGATCGTGAAAAAAATCAAACAAAATGTTTACAGTTGGTTTACCCTCCATCTCACCTTAGCAGGGAGAATCAATACTATCAAGATGAACATCCTTCCTAAGCTACAATTTGTACTTCAGAGCAGCCATTTATACATTAAGAAATCATTCTTTAAGAAACTAGACTCAATTCTAAACTCATTTATTTGGAACTTGAGATGTCCACACATTCAAAAGGCAACTCTACAAAGACTAAAAGCAGAACTAGGCATGACACTCCCTAAATTTCAATTTTATTACTGGGTGGTACTAGGGTGTTGTACCATGTTAGCCATTATGAATGTAGAGAAAAGCCAAGCAAAAGGACACCTTTTATTGGCTAACTAAAAAGATTACAATATGCAAGCTTTCGAGGCACTCAGGCCCCTTCTTCAGGCAAGATGTAATCATTTACATCTTGCCTGAAGAAGGGGCCTGAGTTGCCTCGAAAGCTTGCATATTGTAATCTTTTTAGTTAGCCATACATCTTGCCTGAAGAAGGGGCCTGAGTTTCCGCGAAAGCTTGCATATTGTAATCTTTTTAGTTAGCCAATAAAAGGTGTCATTTTGCTTGGCTTTTCTCTACGTTACTGGGTGGCAAATATTCCAGATTTAAAGACCCATAAATCAGCACAAATTGATTAATTTACCCCAGCCTGGTCAGCAATGGAAATTAAATCTTGATATTCTTATTAAGATGCACTGCTCTGTGTCCCTGTAAATACTTTCATTAATATACCAATAATCCAGTTGTCCACAAATCACTTAGAATATGGAACCAATGCTGGATGCACTTCAAGGTAGAGGAGCTTTTATCTGTTGCTCCTCTACACGATAATCACCCTTTACAACCTTCTCAAACCTACTTAGCATTTAATCTTTGAAAAAAGCTCAGGATTAAATCACTAAGACAACTGTATATGGATAACTTAGGTACATCTTATGAACAATTACACTTCAGATTTAACGTGCCAGCAACACATTTTTTCCACTATTTTCAAATTAGAAATTTTCTAAAAACAATCTGCTCAATTTTCCACACCTCAGACCCATTTCTATTCCAGAGGCAATGCTGATCAGTCTTGAAGACTCATACAGCATTTCAACAATATATAAAAACAACTCAAAGAGTCGTCCCTTCAACAGTCCTAAGGTATGGTGGAAAAAAGACCTTCAATTAACATCTCAGAAAAGAAGTAGAAGTCAGCCATACATTGAATTCACTCTAGTTCAATATGCACCAAGCATGAAATAATCATACTAAAAAATATTTCATCAATCACACTTATCTTGTTTAAAATTGTCCAAAATGTCCTCAGGGCAAGATCCAATTTGTGAATGTTGCCATTTAGCTCCAGCATCACTCTGCTACATGTTTTGGGAATACAACAAATATTATTTTAAATAAAAATCTTCAAAAGTTATTGGGCAGCTTTGGTGTCACAATCACTCCTAACCCATTAGCAGCTATATTTGGTGTACTCCAAGATGGACTTAGAGTGGATAGGAACAAATTAATTGTAATAGCCTACACCAAACTACTAGCACGTAGACTTATGTTGCTTAATTTGAAGAATCCCAAACCCACCTCTTATACTGTAACTCAGTGGGCAAGTGACATTCTATATTAATTGAAATTGGAAAAAATCTCATTTTTGCTTAAGAAGATCAGCCCAAAACTTTTTAAAAACATAGCCCTATATAATTTTAAAATGTTTAGAATAAGCATTCACACAAGGGGGAAATATGTTTTTTGTGTCTTCTTTTATCTCCCTGCTCTTAACTCTCCTCTCATTTTCTCAGGTGGGGGTTAAAGTCTTGTCATAATAGAATATTTTTTTTCCATGTTATCTTTGTTTTTTAATGTTCTGGAGTTTTTTCTTTTTCTGTAAATTTTATGTGATTTTATACCACGTTATTTTGTTGAAACAAAACTACATAAATAAATATTAAAGAGTTTGTCTTTGTACAGTGTGACGGATGGCCGGGGTCCATGCCTGGCCTGACGCCCTTTCACCACATCTGCCAAGGGGACAAGTGTGGGAACCCCAGTATTTCCCCCTGGACGCTAGATGGCAGCCTCCCTGGGTTGCAGCAGTGCCTTGGGGGTTGGAGTTCTGTGCAGGTCTGTGAGGTTCCACTGGTGCCACCAGGGGGTGCTGCAGCAGGAGCTGCTGGCCCCTTTTGGGCACTGGTTTTGCCTTACCCAGAAGTGCAGCCGGATGTTACCAATAAAGCACCTGGAGCACTTCTGGGTACCCAATAAAAGGGAGCCAGTGACCACCACTCAGCGGCCAGAGTCGGGTGGAGTTGGACAAAGCTTGCTGAGGAGAAGTAGTGGTGGAAGAGAGGAGAAGAAGAAGAGTGCTTGGTGACTGTACTGTGCTTTGGGACTGTGTTGTGGCTGGAGGGATTACAGGGAAGACTTGCCCTCCAGCTGAGGAAAAATAAATAGTTTATTTGTTTTTACACGTGCCTCCGTGTCAATCTGTTTCGGGTCAGGCGCAATATAGCGCCTTTCTTACAACAGATAAAGTGCTTTTAACAATATTAAGCTGATGCTGTGTAGACTTTCATTGCAGTCGCAATGTTTAAGTCCAAAAGCTGTAAGGCAGGGGTACTTAAACTGTTTAATCTTAGCACTCAAAAAAAGATAATCGGTTCTATACTGGGTATTAGTATAACGCTGCAAGAACAATACATAGACAATTAACAATAGCTGTAAAATTAAATGTTTTCATTTCCATCCATCCTTACATTTTTTTAACCCAACTATGCATGACAGGACACAAATACTGTATGCACATAAATCAATACACCTAACCAGATTTTCTTTGGACTGCAGGATGAAAGTGAAGACTCACAATTTCCATTCAAATACTGTATATTTCTCACATGCATATTAAATAAATATATTGAAAATAAAGAAATAATTGTCATTGACAACAGGGAAAAGGTAACTGGGGTATATTACTTCCACAGTAAATGCTTAGTTTATGGTTTAGTAAAGCTAAGAGAAAAAAATTCTTTATAATAGGGGCAGCGTGAGAATGTGATCATTTTTAAATTAATAGAATGAATGGTTGGTCACTGAACTTAGATAAGGAATAAAGCTGTCAAAAAATAATCAATGCAGTTTATTTACCTTGTCTTAAATAACATTATTAAAATCAGCTCCACCGTTAGTAATACATTCTTCTAAATGAGTTCACAAATTGTTCAGCATATCCCGTTTTCATTTAAAATAAGCCGAGTAAAAAAAGTTGAGCCACACAGCTAAATTACTCCTGATAATGTATTCTTTCCTTGTATTTTATTTTGGGTGATAGGATAAATCTTAATATAATTTTGAATATTTAAACTGGCACATCGGGCTGAATGCTGAAAGCACTTGTCTTAACCTTTAAATATTTTCTGATATTTTTACAGTTCTCAATGGTCCAACAAGTGTTTTGATAAGGAATTAAACCTTGTCAAGGTTTGTTAAACTTAATACAAAATCTTCTTTGTACCACTGTTACAAATTTGGATTCAGTGTAAGCCATAATGGCAAACACACGTTGAAGAACTGATCGGTTGTCCATGAACACTGTAACTGAATTTAGTTTAAAACTCTGCCATTCCAGAATTTATACACCCACCATATTGACTTATCCCCACAGCACCCATCATATGCTTGATCCTCACCCATTATTTCAACATTTAAAACTAGCACTGTGATGTTTTCACCTCACAAGCTTATCTGTGTGCCCTTTTCTTATATGTATCTTTGTTTTTCACTTATATCAGTTTAATTTTTTACTAGGGGTGGTGGTGTCATAGGGAATAATGACTATATTTTTGTACTATAGAAGCAAAAAACTCTTTGTAAGTCATCTGTGCTGCTGTTTATAGGACATATCCTGAACTGCATACTACCACAATTAATAAAACCCTAAATTTCAATTCAAATATGGGCAAACACATTCAATTTTACTGCACAAAAATGATGTGACACATCAAAAACATGTCCAGAACCCTGACCCACAGTTCAAGAAACACTAAAAAAAAAAAAAACTTTGAGGCCCACAGAGGGTGCTTTCAATTCCCAAAGATAATAGTTGAATTGCCTGGCTCCGATGAGAATAGGTAAGGTTCCAAAGATTAAAAAGAGTCAAGAGATGTCACATTCATCTCATTTTTTAAGGAAAGTGTTGCTTCTGCTGATTTCCGAGTAAATGTCAAATCCTATTCATAGGGACATGGGTGTGTCCATCCGAGTTACCAAGAGTAACACATAGGTTGCAAATCTATTACTGTACTTCCATGTCTAGTAGTAGGTTGAAGTCTGCATTGATGTCAGTTCATATTTGACTGCAACCTGTGGATATCAGACGAAATTCAGGAAGCAAGCTGACTAAATGTTGATTAACAGTAGAGCTGCAAAAATTCTGAGCTCATCAAAGTATTCTTTTGGAATGCAAGTGGTTATGGGCTGTCAGCATTACTGTCCAGTCTGTACTTATAGAAGACTAAAACAATACCCACTTCGTCCTATAGTTATGAATCAAAAGAGTACAAACTTTGCTTATTGGATAGTTGAAAATCAGAATATTACCACTTTTATAATTTTAATTGGATATTGCTCAGGAAACTGAAAAGCATTCTAAGAAAGTAGAGACTAATATCTAATCTTTCTAGAGTGTCAAATGTTTGACTATAAAGGATCAAGCTACACCATGTTTCTAATACCTTTTTCTTCACGCTACAACTTTTGAATTTGAAGTATGTATGTAGTGGATGAATCCTAGAGATCCTTTTGCTAGCAAATAAAATGGATTCTGAAAAGAGCAATATATATAACTCTGAATTATACAGTAAGTGAATATATAGGGAACAATATGATTCTTGCCTGGAACAAAATCTTATGGTTCCTGCTTCCATGAAGCACAAAAAAAGAGTAGGTCTCAAAAAGCAACACACAAAAAAAGTTTTGTTTTTGTTTTAATTTACATGAAGGCTTGTTGGATTATCTTCAGCCCAAGTAGCCTCACCTCAAGTCTAACATCCAAAAAATATCATAAAGAGAGAGAAAAATAAACAAACAAAAAAAAACAAACTCTGCTCGAATAATGAAACTAAGTTCCTTAATATTTTAAAAATTTCTTCAAAGAAAAAGAGTCCTTTTATTGGCTAACTAAAAAGATTACAATATACAAGCTTTCAAGGCATATCATACTCTTTTTAGTTAGCCCTTAAAAGGTGTCATTTTGCTTGACTTTTCTCTACATTCATAATGGCTAACACGGTACAACACTCTAGTACTTCAAAGAAAAAGGAATCACAAAAAGGCAAGACAAGAAAAAGAGCTAAAATAAAGCCAACAAATTTTAATCCAGAAACAACAAACAGCACCTTAGAATAAAGCTGAGGTCAAAGCCAGTAAATATAAATATTACAAAAATAATAAAATAAAATCAAAAGACAGGAATCAAAACCAAAAAATGAAAAGCAGAAGAGCCAACCTTTATTTAAGTGGCCCTATCTTCTGTGACTCAACATACAGTAGACAGGGCAGATGAAAAAACTAAAACATTTCAACTTAACGTAATATGAAAATGAAAAGTAAATTTTAAATAACATGACATCAAAAAAATGACTCAAGGAAAGAATAAAAACAAAACAAACAAATAATAACATAATGCACACATTTATCTTTAAACAAATTACAAAAATATTAAATAAACCAGACTTAAACAAGCCAGAGCAGCAGCTCTGGCTAAAAGAAAACACAAAGAAATAACATGCTAGGCTATAACTAGTTCTCATAGCTTGCAATGATAGCACATATTGTAAGAGTGGGTGTTGAGAGTCCGCTACTCTTCTTACCAGAATTCATCGTCGGTTCTTCTTGGCTTGCAGGCAACCTCGGTAACGTTGCAGACTGAGTCTTCAATGTGTGAAAAGGCCCACAGAGATGGCCATCCAAGTTTGTGGACTATTTGCCAATTATATTTTATTTCTTTTATAATACAGCGGTGGAGATACAGCACTGAGCTACCCAAGAACACTTTTCTTTTTTTTCTCTCTCCTCCACTGGCTAAATTTCTCCTCCCTTAAATAATCCATTAATCTATAATAATAAAAGGCAAAGCCCTCACTGACTGATTCACTCACTCACTGACTGACTGACTGACTCATCACTAATTGTCCAACTTCCCGTGTAGGTGGAAGGCTGAAATTTGGCAGGCTGATTCCTTACAGCTTACTTACAAAAGTTAGGCAGGTTTCATTTCGAAATTCAACGCGTAATGGTCATAACTGGAACCTCTTTTTTCACAATATACTGTAATGGACGGCAGCTCGATGGCCGTGGGAGGAGGAGTTGAGTGTAACGTCATCACGCCTCCCACGTAATCACGTGAAAAGACTGTGAACGCAGTAGGGACAAATGAAGGAGGAGCCGCAAACAGCGAAGAACAAAAAATTCATTAAACAATTGAGAAGGGAGCGAGTGAAGCATACAAGCATGTTCATAAGGGAAACAAAGCACGGTGTAAAACGTAAGTTTAAATTAAGTTTATAGAAACGCTCCTGCTGCGGATTGCAATAACGTGAAAAGACTGTGAATGCAGTAGGGGCAAATGAAAGAGGAGCCGCAAACAGCGAAGAACAAAAAATTCATTAAACAATTGAGAAGGGAGCGAGTGAAGCATACAAGCATGTTCATAAGGGAAACAAAGCACGGTGTAAAACGTAAGTTTAAATTAAGTTTATAGAAACGCTCCCGCTGCGGATTGCAATAACATATTCGCGAGATAAAAGTTTAATTAGAAGACACGAGGTATAAACGAACCACACGCCGTAGCGCAACGTTAGGGGCAACAGTTTCAACCATTCAATGATCTGCTTCTCGCAACTGAAAGATGGCACATGGCGGATGTTAGCCCACTTGCTGACCGCAACGTTAGGGGCTTCAACTCTGGCGCTGACGATATTCGATTCTCGAGAGGGGATGCAGTGAGTGTGTATGCCTGATGAGCCCAGAATTAAGGAGAAACACGTGTTGCATACTCTTAGCATTATTTGAAAGTAAACTATTAAAACCATTCTATGATCAGCTTCTGGGAACAGAAAGAGGGCACGTGGCGGATGTAAGGCGACTTGCTGACCAACCATAAGCGTAACCTGGCAGGTAACCATCCATACAGTCAGATTGTGATTCAGAAAACGAATGCCATGAATTTAATTACCACGATCTACATACTGTCAAATAAACGAAACACACGCCGTAGCGGGACAGCTGTGAAAAGCGAGGTTCACAAAAAAACAGATCCTTAACAAATTGTTATTGGTATATTTTCGATCCGTTTAAAAAGGTTTTATTTTCTTCTTAAAAAATTAAAAGCAGTACTTCGCTGCAACGAAGCGCGAGAATTTGGCTATATATATCTGCTTCTCACAATTAAAAGAGGGCACATGGCGGATTTTAGACGACTTCATGACCAAACATAAGTGTTACCTGCCAGGTAGGGTTACCACTTTTAATACAAAAAAATAAGGGACGCATACTGCAGCGGGTGCCACATCCCAGTGCCAACAGTTTGCAGACTCTACTTAAAAGACCCGCCCTCCTCACTGGACAGTTAAAAAGACCAATCAAACTAACGATGACATCAAGTATTACCCAATGAAAAGTAGGAAAGGAGGCATCTTCATAAAAGGTGTGTGGGATGATTTGCATGAGACGCTGCTTTAAAAAAAATGATAAAAAAAATACGGGACAAATCCCATCCTGTATTGATTCAAAACGGGACGCGCAATTTCATTCTCAAATACGGGACGATTCCGTATTTTAAAGGACGGGTGGCAACCCTACAGTGCCAGGTAACCACCCATACAATCGGATTGTGATTCAGACTAGGAATGCAATGAATGTAATTACCCCGATCTACATACAAGGCGAAAGTCTTGCAACATTCAAAGATGATGGGTTGGGATAAGTACACCATAGAACATAAAAGAGCTTATGAAGCCTTGAACCGAAAAAAGCAAGATCTCAGAGATCGTAAAAAAAAAATAGGAGGTAATGTCGTTTTACTCGCTGTAGATTTTAGTCAAACATTACCAGTTATTTCACGAGGGAGACCAGCAGATGAACTCAACGCGTGTTTAAAATCCATGCTTCTCCCACGCTCGGGTATATGTCGCGTGTTCTTGGGTAGGTGCACCAAAAAATGTATACATTTAAGCATGTAATGGGCAAACAAAAAATGAGGTATACCCGAAGGCACTGCAGTAGTACTTAATGCAACTTTACTTCTTAAATGTTAATGTTTTACTGTTTAATAATTTATACGCTTCTTATATGTTGTTCAAATTCTTTTATCAAAATACCAGTGACAGCGCAATGCACGATAACGTGGAGTGAATACACCATACGCATCCGCCCACGGCCGCCCTGGTGTGCGCAGATAGGAGTTGATTCTACAATAAAATAAAATAAAGATAAAAACCCAGGATTGTTTCCTGCCTTGTGCCCTGTGTTGGCTGGGATTGGCTCCAGCAGACCCCCGTGACCCTGTGTTCGGATTCAGCGGGTTGGAAAATGGATGGATGGATGGATAAAAGAGTAATACTTATCATCACCCATAAAGCGGATAGTAAACGTGACGTTCTATATGTGTACCAGATTTCAAGTCAATAGGTGAAACGGTTTGCGAGCTACAGGTGATTTAAAATCCTGGACAGACAAACCAATAGCCACGGTAGCAAATTACAGAAGAAGATTTTACTGTTTAATAATTTATATTTATATGAAATGTGCTTCTTATATATTACTTTATATTCTCATATGATAATGATGTTAATGTTGTTTATATTGATTTCTATGTTATTGAAACTGCATGTATTTATGTATATATATATATATATATATATTTATATATATACTAGCAAAATACCCGCGCTTCGCAGCGGAGAAGTAGTGTGTTAAAGAGGTTATGAAAAAGTAAAGGAAACATTTTAAAAATAACGTAACATGATTGTCAATGTAATTGTGTTGTCATTGTTATGAGTGTTGCTGTCATATATATATACATATACACATACACATATATTATATATATATATATATATATATATATCTATAATAATAAAAGGCAAAGCCCTCACTGACTGATTCACTCACTCACTGACTGACTGACTGACTCATCACTAATTCTCCAACTTCCCGTGTAGGTGGAAGGCTGAAATTTGGCAGGCTCATTCCTTACAGCTTACTTACAAAAGTTAGGCAGGTTTCATTTCGAAATTCAAAGCTTAATGGTCATAACTGGAACATATTTTTTGTCCATACACTGTAATGGAGGAGGCGGAGTCACGTATCGTGTCATCACGCCTCCTACGTAATCACGTGAACTAAAAACAAGGAAGACATTTACAGCACGAGTCACACGCGGGAACGAAGGTAAATGACGTTAATTTTTGACTGTCTTTTAATACTGTGTGAGCATACATATTAACACATGTGCAATTAAACGTGTGCATTTACGGGGTGATTTCTGAGGCTTAAAAGCTCACCTTTTATCAAACGCGGGAAGAAAGGTAACTGACGTTGTTCACTGTCTTTTAATACTGTGTAACCATACATATTAACACATGTCCAATTAAACGTGTGCATTTACGGGGTGATTTCTCAGGCTTAAAAGCTCGCCTTTTACTAAAAAGGTAAATGCAAAACTATTTTCAATCAGTTTATTGAAACGCTCCCGTTAAGGATTGCAATAACATATTCGCGAGATAAAAGAACGAAGTAGGGGGAAATGGAGGAACAGCCGCAAAC